>NC_041374.1:3582543-3882543 GCF_900634415.1 Cottoperca gobio | reverse complement strand
TTTTGGTTTCCTTCCGTCGTTTTAAAGTTAAGTCTAATGTGTGTATTTTCATCAATTATCTTGTATGTCACAGTAACAGCAGGATGTTTCTTTTTATTGTAAAGCTAAGCTTCCTGTCAAAGGTGTCTTTTTTGTGACTCATACATATTGGACAGTAATGCTACTGTGTGTTACTATGAGCCAAAAATAATCAACATGATACGAGAGGAGGGATGTGAATAATCCTGCCACTGCATTTGTTTTTATTCTAAACGGCAGCACATACACAGTAATCTGTTCTGCAGGTTAACAGCAGCAATGTTTATACTACAAATACAATGAAATGAATTAAAGTATCTAATTGGACCTGTTTGCATAATATTAAGCAGCCATGCATCAGTTAAATACCACTTAATATTTAGTAAACTATGCTTTTTGGTTTGATTTGGTGACAATCTACCAAATTCCCTTTGAATTTGGAGAACATACAAACTTTGAAGAGGACAAAAAAAAATGTCATTCTGAATGATGTACAGCAGAACTGGAGCAGACACGCAATACATCTTCATTATAGCAGACATTTCCCATCTCTCCTGCGCCTCCAGACTCAGCCTGCTCCATTTGCCCCGTCACATTGTTCATATCTCAATGGCCAGGCTGTTGTTGCTATAGCAATATGTGGAGCTGACAAGGGCCCAGGTTGCTCCTGAATAAAGTAAATGGTTACCTTGTTGTGTATTGCAACATTTATATTAAGGAGATAGAAGATAGAATGGTGTATGCACGACTACATCACACACACACACATTTAAGTCATGTAGAAGGACTTATATACACTTTCCACGTATACACACATTCAACTTCCCTTGGATAAAATGCAAAAACATTATTCAAATGTTTTCCAGATGGCATGCCATACAATCAACTGCATATCACAGCTCTATTAACTCTTTAAAATAATAAAGACTTTAAATTCTTACTTGAATTGTTACATTATTAAAATCAGAGGAATTTAACTATTAGGAAAATTGTGTCCTCTTCGTTGATCATCTTACATCTTGATAGTCTGAGTATAACTGATACACTGCATGTTAAGAAGCTGAATATAATTTAAAGTTGCAAATATATATATATATTTGATTGTGCTTTATGTTAAATTACTTTGCTATTTGTATTTTGATTGTACCGTGACAACTTACTTTATATTAACCTTGCCGATAACAATACAGTGCTTATACGTTGCAAAATAATACCTGTTCCCTTAAACGTCACCATATATTCTGAGACAACAACAACACACCCACCTGTGCATCAATCACTTGAGACAACCCATAAATACTTTGTTATGAACAAGAACCTGATAACGCTGGCAGCAGAGCTCTTAAGAAAACACAGCCATCCAAACCACAGACTCGGTTCAGCATTTCAACCAATGTTGTGTTAAATATTAATCTCACACACTTTGAGAGCAGCATTCCTCTGAGATCACAGTCGAGGCGACTTGTGGAATGCAACGTTAAGACCAGAAAACTGTACTTCCTGGTTGTGAGCAGAGGCATGCTGGGAAAACCAGTAGATACCTTTTACCCTCCGTCTCTCAACAGGTGGCTCTCCCTTCCTGATCCCTAAATTACTGCTCTTCTGTGAGACCCTCCATGAGGGATAGGTTTGACAAATACGATCGCCCGTTGTTGTATTCAAGTCAACAAAAGCATCGTGACAGCTTGAGCTGACATTTGGACTTTGGCTTTTGAAGATCATTAAGTTCATGAGGTGAAGGTGTGACTGTGTGACTGTATCCCGTACCCAAACAAATAATAGCCTAACCGATCACATGGTACAGGTCTTGAGCAAGCATGTGCAGGCAGATCTGTGGTAGTCCTTGTGAAATATCTTGATATAAGCCCCACTTGCCAGACCACGTAATTAGCTTTTGACCTACATTTCTCCCCAAGCTTTTTTGTGCATAAGCTACAGGTCAGCTTCACTGGGATTGTGACTCGACACTTGAAGGAAATCTTTATTCTCTGACCAGAACTAAAGAAGCCCAAGTCATTGACAAATGTCTCACAGTGTTTGTCAAACAAAAATGTAACCATCTTTTCACAAGTAACAGCTGTTTATGGTTGTGTTGCCTCAAAGCGAATTGAGAGGGCGTTTGTGCATGACTCACTCCAATTGTAAATGCTAAAAGATAACTTGCTCACACTGAAAACCCTGCTTTGATGATGTGATGGTGTGGGTGGACAGGTCCTTGAGTGGTGTTCAACTGGATGAAGTTTGGCTTCTAATGGATTGTCTGAATAAATATGTTCCTTCTAATGCTAACAAGTCACAGAATGAAAGTGTAATATAACAACAAAATATAACAATATAACAAGACATAATATAATGTACCATGGCATCATTTACTATAACACAAAATGACATTTTCATTACATGACATGTCATAATGTGAACTCACATAACATGCATGACATGTCATAATGGGACATTACATTTAATGGCAGGACATAATGTGAAATAACACTTATTGGCATGATAAAATGTGACATCACAATTAAAGGCATGACAAAACATGACAATGCACCATGAAGTGCTATGACACAGAATGTAACATAACAAATGCTCAAAGCATGACAAAATGTGACAAGACACCATATAGAAGGACATATCATGGCATAAAGTAATGTAGTATGACATCACATTAAGCAACATAACAAACTGTGGTATAACGTAACGTGACATAAATGCTGAAGAGCCAAAACAGAGAGCATTCACAACTCTATAGCAGTGGTTCAGTTCGGAGAGTATAGCCTCCTTGTTGTGGTGGAAAGATGAGGTCATGGACCGCCAGTGGCTTAAAAAGAAAGACACAATTAAAAGTAGGCAAAGTGAAAGGTTTGAAAAATGTGAGATTCTAGATTTCACAATAAGGCTTTATCCTTTATATAGAGTAACAACTATCAATATGCAAAGAGTATATATTACTTAATAACAGAGAATTGTTCTTTTGATTCAAGCATTAACGTAATTCTTCTTAGATTAAAAAATGCATTTTGCAAAAAGATACAACATGAACTACGGCCTATGATCCCATAAAGCTACTGAGACTCTACCAAAGAACTGCGCAGGACATGTACATAGCCTTATTGCATTTCTATGATAATTAAGAAATTCAGGATGACACTTGACTATTCACCATAGCACCGCCTACTTTTTGTACCTAGTTTGTGCAATAATCTATTTATGCGAAAGAACGCTGATCGCCTGTGTAATCCCAGTAGAAATTCTTGTGTGAAAGAGGATGCAGGCCTTACAGCAGATTAATGCCATGACGATGTGTTCCGCTGCTGATGAGAGCGGGCTAAGCAGTTTCTTTATGGACGGTGGAAATGTTTGGGTTCCCCGCACAGAAGGACGGGGGGCCGCAGGGTGACATGCGTTGCAGAATTCATACTGTTCTTAATGTTCTCACCGTAGAGAATAAAGAATTAGAAAAAAGAAAAGACAAAGTATTCAGGCCTCTTTTGTATAAAATCCTCCCAAGAGCTACTCAGCCCATGATTTCATTATCAGTCCGACTTACACTAATCCTCTCAGAGTGGAGTTGGCCCTTGTTAGATGTCTATACTTGGGTATCAAAAAACCCTGGGTGTCAATGGGTAAAAGAGATGGGAGTGTCCAATATGCTTAAAGTTTACGTGTGTGTCTGCGCGATTGTGTAATCGTGCATGTTTGCAAATGAGCATAGATATGTGTGTGTGTGAGTGTGTGTGCGCGTGTGGGGGAATGCTGGATGTTTGAGATCATCCCCAGACGCTCAAGACTGTTTTGATTTCCCACTTCATGGAGAACGTGAGAGTAATCCCCTCAGGATTCCCCCTCTAGAGGTCTTTAGCTGCCATAAGCCACCATTCAACAGGCAAAACCCAACATGGGCTTTATTCAGCCTGCTGGTATTACTGGATGATTGGGGAGGGGAGAAGGCTTAATCTGCCCTGGTGGCTAACCTGTCGCTGAAAAGAAACCTGCAGGGAAGCCAGCTATGAGACTGGTGGGCTGACAAAGTATACTGTTCATCCTCCGGCTACATTGAAGGAAACCTGGGAAGGATTTGTAAAGTGGGCGACTGAATTATAAAATACTCAATTAGTTTCTTATCACTCACGTTAATAGATTTTGAGCTTTTGATTGAATTTTACAAATGAAAGATGGCAGTTACATTTGTAGTTAGAATGAGTTCATACTACTAAAAAACAACTGGAGCAGAGAAGCGACATGTTTAGATGCTGTGGAAGAGTTTTCACTGTGGAGGATGCTATTATAATTATAAATGATTTATATTTCAACTTTATTTAACTTATTGTTGACTGACTTACTGTGCACATGGTGGGCTTTTTGCAGATACTTTTACAAATAAATGCATTGCTTTTTATGTAAATATTTTCACATTTTAAAAGATTTTACAACAATAAGCAATTTATTTCAAATGTATTGCAATTAAAATGTGTAATACTAAAATATTGCATTAATTAAAATACTTTTGGGAGTTGATTTCTGCATTTATCTCGAGCTCTTCTTAAATCATATTGAGTTTAGTGTTCAGATATTTCCTGTCTGCTAACCAACGAAGATAATAACTGGCCATGGACATTAATATAGAAGCTTTAAATTCAGTAGCAGCAGTATGTGATGCAACGAACGTCAAAATTAAAAGAAATATGTCACGGCGAAAATATGTTTCTTAGTTATATCTGCCGCTGCATGTTGATGTGTTTGCCAAATTCTCCTGCCATTCAAGTAAATCCAGATGATACACTAACTCCCTTTTAAGTGCTTGATCTGAAAGCAAGTATTGTTAAGAATAATAACATGGATGTGGGATGGATAATACTGACAAGGAATTAGGTGACCTGAATGCGATGCAGTAGCATGCCCTCCTTTCCAGCCCAAAGATTTGTGTCACATCGCACATATTGGTGGATTACTGGCTAGTTTAAAGAGCTTAAGATGAGTTCCTCTGGTGTGTGATCAAGTCTGAGCAGTGTGCCTTATAATGCAGCGCTAAGAAGAAAAGGCCCTGTCATACTGGCTTCTCCTTCCGTCTTACTCTCAAGGTCTCTCGTCATTTGACTGTCTGAATGGCTTTGTGTGACAACCGTAGCTACGCTGCAGTGATTGCAGCCAAGCCACATGGTGTTACCATGGAAATGGCACTCAGGTTACTCCTTTTGTGCAATGCTGCTACGCTTTGTGGCAATCTATAGCAGCCATACCTGCAATACATTTATTCATAGCTGCAGTTAATGCGCAGTGTGAAACTAAGTGAATGCAGCGTGCAAATTGATGTGCAGTGTGACGTTGTTTTAACATTTAAAGGGTCAATTCACCTAAATTACAGGGGAGAGAGGGGGGACACACACACACGTAGCCATGCCAATAGTTTTGTCTTTATTTGCAGAGATTCTGATGTATCCACCTCGGAGACTTCTGCCTGTAATTTGTGGTGCTCATGTTATTGACAAATGAGATTTAAAGAAATTCCTCTACAGCATCTCTTTGCAGCGAACTCTGGATAATCCCCAAAATACACTCTCAACAGTTCTCATAGGAATTATTTCTTCTGCAGCGAAGAACAGAATGTATTTTACTCTAGTTTGTATCAATATGTGTTTAAGCCTTTGACCTAATGCAGAAATACTGAGGCCATACCCTCTACTGTGATGAAGTTTTGCTTAGTAGGCCACAAAAGCATTGCAGTTACTTTTTGCATTATGTTTTTCTTAAAATACATTTGCTATTGCACATGAGTGATATCTAAATGTAGTGTGTAGGAGTGAGGGGTTGCACAGAGCTATTTAAATGTTTTGTTTTGCTCCTATAACCTTATCTAAAAATACTGAAGGGACATACCATCTGCTGCTCAAGATATTAGACTGGATATGTTAGATTAGTTATTAGACTGTCGGAAAGAACTTTGCTGCGACGAGTTCATTTATGTAGAATTTTACCACTGATGGTACTTTTGTCTGTTAACCATTTATTTTAACTACAGTAAGAAATACATTTTAGTGCTATGGTCTATTTCACGTATCCTTTCTGTGGATAAGGTGATTTGAATGAAAAGTTTACCTTTGTTTTGGATATTGTCTGTATTTATTTCACCATTAAAGAGTGTACCTTCAGTAAATATGTTTGCTTTGTAAATTAGGCGGATCAAGCATTTCATTCATCCAGAGCAAAATGATCAGCCGTGACACACGACCACGTCCAACAGCCGTACCATATTAATCATTTGCATTCCAGACTGTGTGAATATTTACTTCAGGTCTGAGCAATGCGTCACCAGCGCGGCCACCACACACCTCAACATGTCATCATTGAGGGCCTTAGAAGTCATCAGTGCAATACTCAACATAATCTTGAATTGGCAAAGCTCTGTTTGAAGTTGTCTGTGGGAGAGCGAAGGCTGAGGGACAATTATCTTGTATGTCCTCAAGAGGTCTGGCATTGTGGAGGAAAAGGCTGAGTAAAAGAGATCAGAGAAGGAGGGTACACACAGAAGTACATCTGAGGGCTTCGTAGATCCCAGGTATTACCAACTATCTGAATTAACAGGATACACATACTTTACTAAACAGTCAACATGTCACGTCTTAACAGTGTTTGGCTTCACCTATGAGCCAAAATTCTTACATGAAGCCCCATGAGCCCCTTGCTGTTTCGCAAGCTTAGATGAGGTCTTAAGCCTCAACAGAAGATGAATGCCGAGTGCTAAATTAATTTGAGGCATTTTCTTTTGTGCGCTGACAAAAGCGACCAGGTTGGTGCTGGTTTCCATAGCTGATGACAGATCATTGGGCTGCAGTGTTTGCCCAGGTGTCAGGCCTCCCCGCTGCAGACAGCAAAGGGTTTGTCCAGGTCTCCGAACTTCACATTGCTGAAGCTTCTGTGCCTTAATTGTGCAGATTGCTTCATTCAATATTGCCATGAAAAGAAGCTCTGAAAAATAATCGGGGCAAAATAAGCCTTTGTTGAAATGTTGAAACGTGTATTCAAGACTGAAATAGAAATAGGAAGAGACTCTTTCAAAACACTTTTGAAAGTAGTGGTTTTAAATGCGGTCTTAAGAAAACGTCCGACCTTTAAACTCTCACGAACTAGCCTGATATCCAGTCTTGTTTTGTACACGTTAAGCACTGTACTTGCGCTCACATTATACCTTTAACGTTATAACTTCCCTGCATTGTATATACGGCTGCAATAAGGTGTTTTAATCGCTCTGCCGTGGATATAGAAAGCCATCCCCTGAGGTGTTTGGCAGACACTCTAGTGTTTGGTGTGGTCAGGAATTTCATGATGTAAAAACATATCAGTATTTATATGGTTTGATCTGTGTGGCATTGAAGTTTGCTGTGTTTGGTTAAGGTTAAGCTTTTGGAGGCCAGTCCAAAAGGTTGTATCCCATCACTCAGGAAGCTTGTTATGTCTGCATTTGGAGGATTGGGCGGAGTGATCGCTTCACAGCTGGCAGGTACAATGCGTCTGGATCTATAAATTCCCTTTGGCTGCCACGCATGACATCCCTCACCTTTACCCAACCCCATCCGATAGAGCTGCTACAAACCTAACAAGATGCTGCCTTATCGCAGGAAAATGCTCCGGCTAATCCGCCGCTTGTCATGATCTAAATACTGACATATGCTGCATATGTGTAACAGCGTTTTTTAATCAGCCTATTGCAGTGAATGAGTGATCATTGACAGGCTTTGAAAGCACATTGTGCTCTCTGTAGTGAAATCACAGGTGCTCTAAATCACTCTCTTTGCCTGGTTTGAGGGAGTGTCATTTGCACTTCTCCCACAGTCGGTTTCTTCTATGATGTGTTCAAGCCTTTTGAAAAACACTCACCCTGGACCTGTTCATGTGCTCACACGCTGCTCCTGCAAGTTTATATTTGTCCCTCTTTTCACTTTTAGGAGTTGATATAAGAGGGAAAAAACATCAGAATTTCATGACAAACTTGAAAAAGAGCACAAGTTTCTCTACATTGCTACAGATTATTGGACAAAAGAGTGAGGGGCTTGGTTTTTCCACAGGGTGAGAGTGGGGAGAATTAGAAGCCTCTGCCACTTAATTTGGCGGCTGAGATTTACCCTGCAAAGTTTTGTTTTTCTAAGCCTCCAACATAACAGAGTGTGTCTTGCCGTCAGCACCTTAAGCAAGTAAAAGCGCTTCCTTTATGAACTAAACCCGCCAGATATTTGCTTTGCGAAGCCCAGCGAGAAGAAAAGAGGAGGGTTTGCAGTGAATAACTTTTAAAACACTGTGTGTACGAAAAAAGCGGCAGAAGACATGAAAGAGCAGGAGAAATGAATTGAATGTTGTTTTTTTTTCTCCAACTCTATGAAAAAGAGGGCGATGGGATCTGAAGGCTTCTTTTCCAAAAGCCTTAGCCAGGTGATTCATCACAGCGCTCTGTCAAAAGAGCTTTCCACAACATGAGACGAACAATGACACTGTGATTGCAAGGACAGGAGAGCTCTTGATTGAAAGATATCAGCTATATGTTCAGCTTTCCAGAGAGAGGAGGGCAAATGCAAGAGTGTGTAGGAGGAGGAGGAGGGAGGGAGGGAGGGAGGGAGGGAGGGGGCAACCACTCACTGATGAAAATCAAAAATCTTAACCCTTCGACATGGGTGTCAAGAGAGGGAGTTCTGCGTAACGAGAGCCTCCAGATATAAATTAACCAAAATAATTTAACAGCTACTTAACCGCGAACAGAGGAGCTGCCAGGCAGATTGATTGGAGATGTAGCAAAGGAGAGAAACTTTCAGGTTTGTCTGTGACGGAGAGTCCTCAGCTGTGGAACGATGCTGAACAGATCGTGGACCACTGCCAGGTCTTAAGATCACATGAACAGTATGCAGAGGAGATGCAGTGCACTACATGGCAGAGCGACTGCACTTGTTTGTTGTGTTAGATCACATAAATATATTTGGATTTCTTCTATTTTGTTTTATTCTGCCGTCACGGTGCACTTGCGTTACACGTGCACACAAAAGGGATTTCCTTCAATTATTCAATTAAAATGTAAAAGTGCCAACATTTACATATTTTGATCTGCAGTCCACGACAAGTGTCACAAAATGAGTTATAGTTTGACATTGACTACTTTTATCAAAAGCCTTTTTATTATAAAATAATTTCATTTGCGTAAATTTGTCTGCATGTTTGTATTTATCTGCGTATGCGTGTTGGTTTATGTGTAACATGTTTCTCAACATCACCTAAGATATGAACAATAGAGGAAGAAATATTCAAACAGCAGAATATTATACATTACATTATTGTATTAGTATTACTGATGCATTAATGTGTAGGCAGCATATCACTGTTGCAGTTGATTTCAATATGTTTATTTATTGCTCGATATCTTTCTCTTTAATAATGTGTTTTTCTTAATTGGCAAAGTTTTAAAAGATTCAATTAGTGGCGTTAATAGGGACGATATTTCCCTCTTTGTTTATTATCACCATCATGCACCGAAAGTAACAACCAATAAAGATGAAAGCATCGAAACAAAGCATGGCGTTGGTGTTCTCAGTCTCAGTGGCCCTGCGTCACATTTAATATTTCCCCTTTAAGTGCTTCTCCACCTTTTCCCCCACGTGATAAAAGAGTAATCACCTTAGATACTATTTACACTCGGGGCCGAGGACTACCATTACCCTTCCATCAATATCAGCACTTAAAGTTCATAAAACTGCGATGCAGATCTCCAGCCTGTAATTTTCATAGTCCCTAATTCACGGTGAGAAGAAATAATATTACAGGGTTTTCTGCTAAACAGTGATGACACTCAGGTAATTGTGAGACGCAACAAGAACTCTTACAGAAGCTGCAATACATTGACGCCTATGTTACAGGATGCGTCGTAACAATATCGTGATGAATTTAATTCTGTGGGAAAATACTAGGTGGGTCAGAAGGCAGGTTTTCCCTTTTCTTCACGTATACACTGCGGCCACTTCATTAGGTACACCTTCCTGTTTATACACAGCTTGATCCCGCAGACGGTGAGTCAGCAGTTACTTTCTGTTTGACTAAATGTGAGAAAGGGCAAGACGTGTGATTTAGGCAACTTTCAGCACGATATGATTGCTGATGCATCAGCAGCTCCACGCAGTCGTGCCGTTTTTAAGTACAGTGGCTTGAATTCGAACCATTTCGGTTCAATAAACATCCAATTATGGGCAGATCTTTGGATTAAAGCCACTGATGAGAACTCTGAAGACAATAGCAGCTCAGCGATGTGCCGAATGCCACTTCAGGACGCACAACTCAACACGTTTTTGACGCATAAGGCTGCAGCAGCTGTTACACTGAACTTTGGTGATGTCTGCTCGCGTGCCTTCATGGCCAACAACACTTATTTATCAACTAGATTTAGCCTCTAGCTTCATGTGGTCACGTGAAGCTAACATTGTCTCAATCAAGGAACAAAACAGCGACTTTACTTTCACTCTGCTTGTCTGCATAATCTCTACGATTCAACAGTATGTGATGACTTAAGCACCTTCTTCAATCCATACAGTTGTTCTTATCCAATATTACAACAGTGTATCTAGAAAGAATGCATTTACCCAATCTTTAGAAGCTAGTGTACAATAACAGCAAAGAAAACACGTCAACACGTCTGCATTGGATGCATATTTAAGTGTCCTACATGAAACTGTATACAACACTTAACTGATGCTAATTGATTGCAACGCTGAGTGAAATCTTTTAACCCTGGCGAGGCACATGCATGTATGTTTTTGCATGTTCAGACTGAGAGTTATTTGCACCAGAGTTTGTGTGTCAGGTGGAAAGCTTCCTCACATCCTCCTGATGTTTACATTGGAAGTCCTGCAGGTTTTTAATACTGCAGCGAACGACCTGTGACGGTGAAATGACTCCTTAAAAAGACAGATGTGCAGCTTCTTTCCTGCCTGTGACGGACAGATCCCGGGATGGAGATCTTGTACGTTGCAGGCTCTGACAAATCTCACAGGAATGTCTTATTGATCCCAAATACTGATGTGCTAATTAATAACATCTCAGATTACACACTGTAGGCTCGTCATGCAATACATTGTGATTTATGTAGGCCTACGGGGGTTTTAACTGCGACACGCAGTTGAGCGGCGTGGAAGCTACTTGGCCGAGAGTGCGTGACCCGAGGCCGTTCCACGGTGTGAGGAAACGCCGTCTGCTGCTTCTCTGATCTCACTGATGATATCATAACTTCATTTACTGCTTGTGTCTCCTGTTGAAATGTTATCAGACACTTTAAATGGACCAAAGATCTCATTCCAGTGACCACAAAATGACCTTTGATACATTTAGTCCTGCTGGATTTGGTATTTTATAGTCCCAATGTGAATTTCTGTTCATAAAAATACTACATTAGCACAAATTAGTTTGGTCGAGTATAATATAATCACTTAAAGAGAAATACTGACGTGTAATGCAGATATAGTTGGAGTGGGTAATTAGTATTGATTTTAATCCCATCTTCTAGGGAGCATATCGTAAACTTGAGGTTTGTCACTTTATACTGTTGGAAGCAGTTTCTCCCGTTATAGAGTGTCATTGTACTTTGGCAGGCTTGTGAGCAGGGAGAGGTAAATATTTGCTGTCCTGGACTCCAATATCTGGAAACTCATCCTTATCTCTAGTGTAATTAAACTACATAAGGCCGCGCTGAGGTGCTTCATTTCCTTCTCCAGCTCTGCACCACAACTGATAAGCGTGAAGGAAACGCAGGCGTACATATGAGGAGAAAAACAAGTGCTGCACAAACAACAGGGTTTGCTGAATTTGCAGTTGAAGCACAGGGAAGTCTCCATTTAATATATATATATATGAAATATCTCATTATGGATGTTCCTTAAGAAATCATATCCTGCAGTTGTTGATCTTATTCTGTTTGTTGTCAGATGTCTAAAATAACAGACTTTAAAGTATCTAATTATAAATATACTTTGACATTTGAGCACAGAAAGCTTTTAAAATGATTTACACATGTCATAAGTAGCATTTATCTTTGTCAGCGCCTCATTTTAAACATGTGAGAACACGTCAAGAGCATTTAATACCCTTAAGCGTGTTATGAAAATAGAGCCCGATACTTTCTTCAGACCAGAGTGAAAACAATGGCCCAACTACAACATTTCTATCCACCATATTCAGTGATTTTCCAAAGCATAACATTAATTATTGAGATGTGTTTTAGAGGAACTAATGGCACTCTTTTCCCCAGACAGATGTCGATATGGAGGATAGAGAAAATAGATGTTGCACTATAAAACTGTCAAACAACTCTTCAGGGGATATAATTGCTTCTTCCTGCACCCTGGTCTTGTCATTCCCACCCCGAGTGTAGACACATTGAAAGCTTCCTCATTTCCCCCCAAAATCCACCAACTTACCAAACTCCTCTAGACTATCCTGAGATACTCATTTTCCCGCACAGCGTTACACATGATTGAAAAGCATCTGCTAAATGATAAAAAGGCACCGTCGTTGCCAAATTAGCGCCACATTCAAAAGTTCTGAAAGGCTGCTGAATGTCAACAATGGAGGCTGAGCAGCAAAAGCTTAATTATCCTAAATGTGTGTGTGTGTGTGTGTGAGTGTGTGTGTGTGTGTGTGTGTGTGTGTGTGTGTGTGTGTGTGTGTGTGTGTGTGCTCTCAACCCAGGTTTAGTAGCGATGATGTAATATCATGGATCTGTATTTGTCTCTGGATGAGCATTACATCATTGATACCCCCGGCTGGCAGAGCTCGGGCTACAGCGACGCTGGAGCTGAAGCAGCGAAGGCAGCCGGAGAATGCGTTCGGTACGTCTGAGAATTAGGTTCGTACTTAATTAGGAAACGTCAATAATTAACAAATTTGCCAAGTCGGTAAATGTTGATATTGAACGCACCAGAATAAAACTCACTGACAACGTATTTCATTTATTTTCCAGCAGTAAAGGGCGCGATGTCAGTCAGTTCACTTGAAAGAACATTGCCTGTAAATATATATATATATATATATATATAGATATTCCTATATTATTTCTAGGAGACAGGGTTGAACACAGTGAGCCAGTGGTTCCCAACATTCAATAGACTGTTTCTATTTGCCAAGTAAGTACCAACTGTACGGACGTTAAGCTAGCTCGCCACAGACACACCGACAGCGTGTCTTTGTGACAGCTCAGCCTTTGGATGATCTTAGAAGTCTCTTTCCCTTGTCTCTGAACATTCATTAAATAGTTTCATTAGAGCCATGGGATAGGTTTTCAACTCGTGCAAACACGTCTTTGCCTCAGTTTGTGTTGTCCATGTGTGTTTATTCACATTTGCTTGCATTTTTCAACTTTGTCACGTCAGTAACGTCGATAAAGTTTGCTTCATGTTCTGTCAAAACACCACCCTGAAATATTAACAGTGATTTAAAATAAATCAGTTATTGGCCAAGTCCTACGTACAGTAATTGATCAAGGGCTTCTACGCATGCAGCACAACCTCCAAAAAGAAAAGGTTCAAACAAGTGTAGTGCCTGTGCTCTGTGAGAGGGAACACTAAAGGTCCACCCTGAAGAAGGTGCCGTTTGTGCCGCTGCACAAGGGATTCAACATGTACAAGCATTGTCTATAATTTGCGTATTTCACCCTGAAGAAGCCATCTGATCACCCAGCCTGTCAGTGTCAGGGACTGACAACCACATTTACTGCTGAGACTGAATCTCATTTCATGTTAGACATATTACGGCAGCAGGTAAACTGTAGCTAATGCAAAGGTTTTAGCTCACTTTGACAGCTCACACAACCAGAGGCACAGCTCCGTCTGTCACGCTCTAATAAACTGACACCGACTGAGATGTCGTCTGCTTTTCCTCCTGACAAATTTATTACTTTTAAGCGAAGCGCCTCGTGCGGAGCGCAGCCTTTGATCAACTCTGGTGGAGAGGCTGGGTTTTGAAAATGAGAGCCTGTCACGTCGCTCATAATGTATCTCCATTTGTCTTTAAGAAGAGTTAAGGCACACTGAATCATGTTAGTGGCTAAAGTCACCTGATCAGCTCAACTGGCTAGCAAAGCAACAGCACATCATGTTAGTCAATTATTATTTCCTGTTCAGTGGCGAGTGTCAGTCATTTGTTTTGCAAAGACTTTCTGTGAGCTCAGAGGATTAGGTTCTTGTTTTAAGTGTGGGTAAGTCAACTTCTGCTATAGCTAAAGTGAAGTTTTACTGCTTAAAGGAGGTTTTAGCTACTATACTTAAATGCTGATTTAGGATTTCTGCAGTTTATTTAATCATTTAATCATGTTTTTTCTATGTATTTGTAGTGAAATGCTGTTTTGTTTCCGTAATTTATTATCAGTCTAGGAAATTCAGATGCTACTTTTTACAATAACCTCTTTTTTTGATGCAGTGACTCGTCTGCTCTGTGCTGAGAAATAAAGATTCATATGTGGAGTTAATGTCCAAGTGCATTGTTACCAACACCCCAGAGCTACAGGGATTATCAGACAAAAAACACATTTTAATTTTCCAGTACTGCAGAGATAAAACTCAACTTAGACATGTGGACAAGAGGAGCAGGGAATCGGACCCCCAATAGCAGCCTATATGACTTCGCACAATGTCCGCCCTTCCTGCCTATCACCTGCTTTGATCCAGTCAGAGACTCACAGGAAATGAAAGTGCGCTCAAATCTTACTTTATTGCCACGAGGCCAACAAGACATTAAAATGACAACAATAAGTGGATTCTGAGGACAGAATCTGACACGTATAGAAACACACTCACGCAGTCGCACTCTCAGACTCACTCCAATGCAAAAACTGCCTGTCATTAATTTTTTTCTGAAATTTATAATCCTTAATATACTTTCCTCTTTGGCGAAGGCAGAGCAACGGGTTCAACCGAGGCATTTCTGAATTATGAGCCAAGCAAAAAAAAAAAAAAAAACGGTTTTAGAACTTGGCTCGAATTAAGTTGTGGCTTCGATGACCTCATTACACAATTTAAGTAATCACTGCAACTGAGTCACACACATTTGAATAATGCAACTGGGGATGTAATATTGCAAAGTATTGATCTTTTATTTCCGTTATTTTGGAAACTTTCCATCGAAGCGTTTGTGGATGAAAATGGCTGTGCTCTGAGTTAATGACTCGACTTGGAAACACATCCTGTGTTCAAAGGTTGGAGCAGAGAACATAAAAAAAAATCAGGCATGATCATCTATGTAAAACTTCACAGTGGCCCTTCATCTTCGACAGCAGCCAGCTCTACTTAGTAAGCCACAAGAAAGTGTGGCTGACGCTGTGCAGGAGCCCTCCTGTAATTCCTACTGATACCTGTGCATTAAACTACCTCTCCCCCCCCCCCCCCCCCCGTGGAAGAACACATCAAAAGGAGATTAAAATTAAAACTTAAAAACAAGGTGATCCACTATATGGTTAAGCCTGAAGATGACAAGCTCTACCCGGAAACTCAAAACAAAAACAGAGACTTGAAAATCACCATAATGGAAATGTGCAAAACTGTGGTGAGCTGAAGGGTTTTTGTTTTTTCTCCCCCCAGCAGGTGCCATAAATGATGCAATGTGGACAACCACGAAATATCAAGTGACCCTTTTATCACAAAGTAGATTCAGAGGATACAGGAAGATACAGGAAATAATGTCTGTCTGGCACAGTAAATTGATCACCGTGTGGATGTCACATAGCTTGTGTTATTCCCTTTTAAAGCCACAGAGAGGGTCATTGTTGTATCACGAATACATGAATACAGATGTATGGCTTTCTTGAGGCTTTTCTGAAGGCCGTGAATGCATCAATGCAGACTGTAAACATGCCCGGTCCTGCGTCGGAGCTCAAACATACAGGAATTATGAAGGGCAAAGCTCAAAATGTGCTGCCACGCTGAGACACCATTCAACCACACAGCCATAATTAATACTCTATTCCCCAGCAGTTGCCTTCATGAGGAGCAGATGCAGGGAAGATGACCTGAGATTGGGAAACCACATGTGAAGAGGCAGCATGGACGCGAGGTATCACGTTTACTTTCATAAATATGGCAATCCCCCCCCAAATCATCCCCCCTCCCCACACCCGTTCTCCACCTAGCAATTAAATCCAGTTAGAGATTACTCTCAGCTGCATCCTGGTCTTCACAGGAGTCTCAGCCTCCAGCCTGGACTGATAATAACTATGGTCTGCAGTGTTTCAGCCATTCATTTGATAAAGTGCTTTTCACCTTGCCGCTTTCATTATCCACACACCACAAAGTGTGTGCATGCCCGTGTGCAGGTTTATTTGCTTGACTCGGAGTGAGCTGATTTAACAAGTGTCATGTCATTATTCTGTAATCAATTTTTCAATTATGATTCAGGCTCTATAATGCTGTAATGGAAGATGAACTCGGATCTATACCGGAGCAGCGGGGTGATTAGACGCCGCTGGAAGCTTTCCAGAGAAGAAGAAAAAAAGAAAGAGGGAGACACTTTTTTTTTTCCCCCGAGTAAGATCGACCCTGTTGACTGAAATGGCCTTGGTTCATAACAGACCATGTCTGCTAGCAACAGCTTAGCTGGTCCACTGAGGTGTCTGTCCACACATCTTTTGGGGGGGTTCTTTAAAGACGGTGAGTAAAGCAGTCTCTCTGAGAAAGAAGGAGGAAAAGATGTTTATTGTGATGACCCCGCTTGACACTGTGAGGCTGCTTCCTCGGTACAACAACATGCTACTCCAGGGCTAGGCTTTCAGACAACCTGCAAGCAAAGACTTCTGAAACTATATTAACGTGGCATGAAGCAGATCACCCGATGTTTCCATTCTCCATATC
Organism: Cottoperca gobio; assembly: GCF_900634415.1. NCBI lineage: Eukaryota > Metazoa > Chordata > Actinopteri > Perciformes > Bovichtidae > Cottoperca > Cottoperca gobio. The sequence continues at coordinate 3,865,666 of NC_041374.1, read as the reverse complement.
TTTCTGTTCTGCTACCTTTACTTCCTCAAAGCTGCTGAAGTGCTTCTTCTTCTTCTTCTTCTTCTTCTGCTGTAGTCTGTAGCTGTACTTGTTTTATCAGATCATTGTAGGACTGGAAAATTGGATAGTATTTTCATAGTTTCAGCCATCATGTCCGTCAGTTATAATAACATTTCATTTACCATGTTAATTGTTGGGATCTGGGAACATAGCGGACATGTTTTACAGAAGCCCCCATGTTGGCGGGATTTATTTGGACGAGAAAGCAAAAGCAAATGATGATAATAAATTGTAATAAACCAGAATTACAGGCATGAAAAAAGTGTTTTTGTCAAACTTTGAACAGTTTTTATATTTGTGTTTTTGTCCTAGCTATTCTCATTGGTTTGAAGGGGCGGGGCTTAGCTGCATAAGATTATGTCATGTGTTTCTGTTCACCAATCAGGATTTAACAACATTCAAATCAAAATGCTAAACTGTTAATACATAATAAACCTGGATGTGTTTCTCTGAACTATTTCTTTGATTGTTTTATATCCACCAGGCGTTAACCTGAGAGGAGATTATCTGTCTGTCCACGCCTATTCTCACTTTCTACTGGACCCATCAGCTTAATATTTGTGTGCTCATCTGTGTCTCGGTCAGGACAAACCACAAAGAGACAACTTGATAAACAAAGTAAACTGTTCAATAATTGCTCGTATCTAAACTGTCATTTATTTCTGACCATTAAGAGATTAGTAAGTGCAAAGGTGTAACCAGATGTCAGCGAAGTCAAATAACTATGAGCACTATCATTTATAACACCATTATCTCCCCAACACATTCACCTCACACGTAACCTGTTCCTCCCGAGATATATTGCTCACTTTACTGGCATGAGTTAGCAAATAATTGCTAGTCAGGGGAGGCGGTAGCTTATAATATGCATTGGGAATTTTAATCTTGACTTTTAATAAGCTTTTGACCTTCTTGCGTCTGCAGCCTATAATTAGAAATTCTGGCTGGGGCAGATTGACAGAATGCTGTGTCTTAGGGGAGGTAAAACCTTGTACGACTGCGGTCAGCAGACCTTCTAAATCATGCGGCTGCATGAGAAATGTTTAATCTAACAAATTGGTTTCTGTTTCTTTTTTTTTCATTCTTTCATGCAGTAGGTATTCTGAATATGGCGGTGATGTCATCGTCTCATCCTTTTAAGAGTGACTGTGGACCATATATTCTGAAGGGGAGGCAGAGAATCAGGACCTAATGGTCTTTCCTCCTTCAGCCAAATCTAATTGTGCCCTTATCTTCCAAGTTTAACTGCCCCATTGAAGAGGATTGAGCTGTCTGGACATTAACTGTTGGCTTGCCTGTGTGTGTTTTTGCATATGTGTAGTTTTATATCTAATTGAGCTGCAGTGCTTCTTGATATTTCTGCTATAATCAGCATGCAGGTAACCTGGTTTGAACCTCCTCAAACAGCAGCAGTTTTCTTATATCTGAGTTAAAACCAACTCTCTCTTCTTCTTCTTCTTCTTCTTCTTCTTCTGCTGTTTGTGTCAGGCAGCACTAAATCTAGCCGCCGGCGTTTATTTACTTTATGTCCTTGCTGGTGTGTCCTTACTAAATGAAGGCGAACAGGACTGTCACCATCCAGAGGACAGCACTGCCCAGCCCCTCGGGAGTTGATGGATAACGTGGGGATGTATACATCTGCATGTGTGTGTGTGTGTGTGTGTGTGTGTGCGTGAGCAGAACAAGAATATTCATGTGTGCATATAATCTATGCATGCACACACACGTGCACACACAAAAAAACCTCCTTCTGCACAATTACTGTTTGCAGTAATCCACTCAGATCATACAGTACAGGAAGCTGGGTGCATGACCAGCCATCACAACAGGCCCTGTGTGTCTCCAGTTATACAGGTATTTGAGTTTGCAGCCTGTGAAGGTATTCCGGCTTCCATGTGGCATAGTGGTATTTGCACCTTTGCTGTTTCAGTGTGTCAGTGTTGAGCGCTACACAGTTCTATGGATCAGTGCCTCTGTATGGATCCCCTGGAGCAGCCTCTTGTTCCTTTAACATTCCAGGTACATCCACGCCAGCTCCTTCCTGTCGCTCCCCTTGTGTGGCGCTGATTGACAAGCGTCCGCTTCTCTCAGGCGCGTAATCAATCTGCTAATTGGTGTCGGAGGGTCGGTTGCTGTTGAAGCGTCCCCCGCTCTTTCTTTGGCTAATTTATCTTTGTCACCGGCAGACTTGCAAAGGTACATTAGTTGGGAAAGTTCAGTCTCTGCAGAGCCTTGTCTCTCTCTCTCTCTCTGTCTCTCTCTCTGTCTCTCTCTCTCTCTCTCTCTCTCTCTCTCTCCCTCTCTCTCTCTCTCTCTCTCTCTCTCTCTCTCTCTCTCTCTCTCTCTCTCTCTCTCTCTCTCGCACACACACACACACACACACACACACAGTATGCTACTGTGCTTTGTTCATCTTTTTTTTTCTTACTGCAATACATCACACAAAGGAGTGAGGGTAAATGTTAGCCTTGCACTGTTTCCATTGGTAACCACAGCTCATGAGGTAGAGAAGCAGAGCAGGTCAGTCTCTCTGTGCAGGGTAATTGGTGACAACAATGTCCTTTATCATAATTCAGTACAGCGAATACATCACAGAAGCCGAGTAGCTATAATGAGTGGGAAGGCTTCTAAAAGTTGTTGAATACAGTTTGATAATGAGCAGATTTATATTCTAAAAACTGCGTTTAGTTTGAACAATGGCTAACACATGCATGTGATTCCTGATCAGCAGCATCTCTCCTTCTACAGAGAGCTGACTGAGCCCTTGAAACTGAGCACTTCACTTCTGATTGATTTACAGGCCGTTTCTACCCGGGGTGCCAATCAAGCCCTGATTAGACCTCACTGGCTCGTTGATGACGGTTCAGACGGCAGCAGCCGTGTCCGCGGTCTCACCGAGCGCGTGAGATTGATTGCACGAGGCCGCCTTGCCCCAGATTAATCTCGGCAAATGACACCTGAGTCATGAAGTTTTCATCTTTCTCACTTTACCAGCTCAAAGTAGGTTCAGTGCAACGGGGATGAAGTAAAAGGAAATGCATGTGCAGTGCTACTTGTGGATTAGGCCCCCAGTGCCCCCTATTGGCCCCCAAATCATCTGTTGATCCTCTCACATACACTGATCCTTTACATTCATGAGGGAAAAACAAGAGTGTGAAAAATGATTGTTCAATGTTCATCATAAGATACACATGCCTCCATTTGGTATTGATATATAAGAGAAACTATATATAAGAAAAGATGATGCTTTATGTGTTCTTATGATCCTCCACCTACATCTTCTCTGTTTTAATGTCTTTACACTTTCTTTCTCCAGGCTCAGGGATATAGAGGTGCAGACGTGAGGTAAGGTGCTCTTATGGGAGGAAATTATGGCACGCAGCAGGGGAGAAGTCTATATTCTAGCCCTGCCAGCTTCCTCGCTTGCTACACGACAAAGAACGGCGGCTGCACACTGATCATACCCTCATTAAATTTGTTCACTTTCTCCTTTTTCAGTCTTTGATGCACTCGCTGCTCTTTAAGTGCTTTAAACACTGCGGCAGTCGCCACTCTAAAAGTCTCTCTCTGAGCTGTTAACAACCACCTTTTCAACAACGACAGGACTATCAGAAGATGATTTTATGCAAACTTCTCCCACGGATCGATCCACCTCCATTACATCCATTTTATTCACTTGCTACTTTTATACGAGTGCCTTAAATGTCTTTTCAATGCAAAATAAGGCTCTTAACATAGTTTAGGGATCAGAGCAGCGCTGACCCCATATTATTATTATTCACTGCCGTCGTGTGACAGCCCTACAACTCCAGTGTTGCTGTTACTTTTTGACTTTCATCACTTTTAGGACCCTGTGAACTTAAAAAAACATTTATATAAAAGGTGCATTTCAGTCATTTAGACGCACAAAGGATTTCTTATTTCCCAGGATGATCACAGTTTATAGATGATCTCATATTAAATGCAATGCCCAGACTGTAAATTCTAAAACGACCGTGTTTATAAGAATCTAGCTTCTGTTATTTTAATGAGAATAGATTTCAGGAGGACGTCAAGGTGCTTCTTGATCCACATCAAAGGACATAAACTAGCACAGACCTCCAACAGGTCCAATGAGGCCAGATCTGATCAGCCTATCGGCAGTGTTGCTTCCTATATCGGCCTGCTATGCGTCACGCTGCACGTTGTTTCAACCCTGACCCAGACATCCAGCCAAACAAACACACTGACAGGGACAAGACAAGTGGACACGCTGAATACAAATCAGTTTGTCCTCCTTTTACGCAGCTCTTGCTATTCTTCTCATGGATATTCTTTGCCTTGTGCAGATTTACAGAAACTAGATTACGACAGAGTTTTCACAATCATTTAAAGAGGATTGAAACCCCCTCATGTCTGAGTCCTATCGCCTGTTTGGACAATAACCCTTCTCTCGGTCTCCGACTTTCTGTATTTGAAGAAAAAGCATTCAGGGCAGTAAATTCAACACATATTTGAGCGCCGAGCTCCAGTCTTTGCGGCAGCTTACTCGACAATGTAGCGAGTGGGTGAGTTTTTAAACACTGCGCTGTCAGTTTTCAGGGAGCTACGCAAGCAGAGGATGTGGCAAAGTCTCACACCGGCACCGACTATCCCAAAAACTCTGCGGTGGAAGCCGGCCTCTGATAGTTTGGTGAGATTATAGAGGAACAGAAGAGGGTCTAAGATGAACAAAAACCCTTGAAAAGAGGCAATAACAGCGACAAATCCACGTAGCTACTGAAGAATATCCTACAATATGACCGTAATGTAGAATGTTCTTATAAGAAATGGCATTAGGTGACGTTACATGAGAAACAAAAGATGGGAAAACACCTTTTCTGCAAGAACCGAGCATAAACATCAATTTGAGCAGCACTAAACAATAATCAATCTGTGCTACTATTAAATAATAAGAGCCTTGAGCGAGATAATCTCTGTGAGATTGGCTGCACTGCAAGGTGTAACCATCATCTCCACTCTGAGCGAGTCCGTTTCCTGTGCTTTTGATGTGCAGATGGAACACGTCTTCACAAAGCTGAAAGATAATGTACGATATGACATTATGTTCATGTGTACACGGTACTAAAACAGCCTTCAGTACACTCCTCAAACACCTGCACAGTCTGCTCTGTGATCCCCTCACCTGTGATCTAAGCCTTTTATAAAGCTCTCCAGCCTGCAGTAGCACGGGCGGAAAAACTTTCAACCCGTAAACTCCTCCCCTCTGCTCCTGACGGGGCAGCCGTTCTCTGAGGTAGTAAAGATAAAGGATGAGGAGTTTCCCACCTGCAGACAGGAAGTGGGGAGAAGTTCACTTACTACCAAAGCTGCCAGACACTTGATTGTACTTTCACCTCTCAGACTTTATCCTAATTCAGAATATGAACAAACACCCAGGACAACCGTTGGGTTAACCATAAAGTCTCTGATAACACAACGTAAAATGATGTGTGGGACTTGTCCTGACATGCCCATGCAGCCCCCTTCTTCTACATACATCCCATCTAATGCAATGTTCTAGTTACTTGTTTGTAGTGTTGAAATGTATTAGTTCTTGGGGTTGTATTTGCAGTGGCAGGACGGGATTAGTCCCGGATTACCAAGCTGTACACAGACGCATCGAGAAAGAGAAGCAGTTGGCCCTTTGGACTGTGTGAACCCTGGTGGAGCATGAAAGAATGTAACCGGCTAAATGTGTATACATGCGAAGACAAATAGGGAGAAAGTAATTTCATATATATCATGTATTACAAGTTGAAGCTGCATTGATCAATATGTTTTATATTAACAGGGAATCAAATGATTACATGTAATGTGAAAGGGGTCACTTGTAGTGACACACACATGGAGAACTGGACATCACACCAGCCGCAACGCCAAATGGGGCACGGGGCGTAAAGTAAACTTGCTTGGACCTCAGACTCCTTCATTTTGATCTCAACTACACATCTGTAAACTTTCTTGACTACTCTTTGGTTCCCCTCAGCTACGTATTTGGAACCTTTTAGCGTCTTTCAGCTCATTGTTTTGGTTAACTCTCAAGGCACAACTGTCCGCTGTTTATATTCTGTAGCACTTTGAGTTTTGTTTTACGCAAATGCAAAGTGTGCGTACAAATACAATTAATTATTATTATTATTATTATTATTGTTGTTGATAAAAAGCATTGTAACGAAGCACACATTTAAACCCACGCCACAATATTTAACCTTAACTAATTACTTGTGTGTGTTGTTCTAGAGGGCACAGACAAACCACAGATTTTATCGCTTCATTTAGAGGACTAAGAATAGGATGTTCCTCTTTGTCCTTTATGATTGTGTTCTGCTTCCAGGACCTGGGGGGGGGGGGGGGGGGGGGGGAGTTCGATTTAACCAACCCCCAAGATTGAAACGTCCTTTTGCTGCCTAGTGATGATAGTAAGTGTCTGAACCACAAAGTTTTACACAGGCCCAGAAAAAACTAATCAAACATCAACTCAACTCAACATCTCTTGGCGTCTCCCACGTTTGTCACATCAACGGCTAAATACAAGCGACACCCATCCTTTGTGTGACGTCTGTGCTGACCCTCCAACCTGTTCACACACGCCCTAATCTACCACACTAAAAGATGTATCATAACAACGCATTGACATATTGGACAAGCTACCCATCCATCCATCTATCATCTGTCAGTTTAATCTGTTACTGATCAGGCATCAAAGGAGTTTTAATGCAGGTCAATACCCATTACAGACAATTTCTCTGTCAGGAAACAACGAACAGAAGCTTCTGCCAAGACAATTACCCCCACACAACCACACCGACTAAACAAATCATAAAAATAGGTAAGAGAGCCCAGCGGCAGATTGTTTGGCAGCTTTTTATGAAGCTGCCATAAAGGGATTTGAAGTATTTGAAGTTTACCGGGGGAGTTTCTGCTTCTTTAAAAAAAAGAAAAATGAATGAAGATGTCTCGAGGTGGATTTTGTTATTCAGGGTGTCGGCGGAGGAAGGGGTGTGACAGACAGGGGTCATCACCAAGGTTCGAGCGAGAGGTGCAGTGCAGTCTGGGTGCTAATCAGACTCGTCCTCCGGAGCAGCGTTTGACATTTCCCATCAACACTGGCTGCCGGCTCGCTCTCTCTCCTCACCTGGGCTCTCTCAGACGCTTAGCTCCCAACCAGACTGTCTTCCATACTCTGTTGACACAGGCAGGCTGCTCCGTCAGTCACTCGCCTCATTAACTCCTGTTGGGCTGTTATTCCCACTGCTGTAGTCGTACATACACGCGCCCTCTCATATGCACACTTGCATACATCCACTGAGTCAAAGTTTCCCACTCGCAGGCAGCCGAGTGTCAGTTTACACATTTTGACATGTTTTGACGTTTTGCTGCTTGTGTGAATTACTGCGGCTGCAGGATTCACTTTCTGTCTGTCACCCTCTGATCAGATGAATTGATTTCAGAGTGTGCTGACATGATAAGTGTGTACTTCTTTCCCCTTGTTAGTTAAAGCTCAATAGATACATCACTTTCACTATTACACAGGTAAGGAACAGTACTGTGTTTGTACTTGATATTAATCAGTTTCATTTGATTTGAGGAGCTGAATCTAAATAATCCACACATTCCAATAAATCAACAGATTTATCTTCATCTTCATCGCGACACAATAAATTAATTGTCGCTTTCACTTTGAAACACCATCAAATATCCAGCTGACAGAGATGTGTGTCCATCCAAAGCCACAACTCATAATTAGAAATGAGGCAGTGTCACTTTTGTTTAGCTTCCTTGTTCCTGCCAGGCAATAACTTTGATCAGTGGCAGCAATTTCCTGGATTAAAAAAGTTTGAATGAACAAACAGAATGGCAATTGCTGTGGAAATGATCGCTATCAACTTTGATTCAACACAAACTGTGACATCACGGAGCGTGGGGATATCTTTGAGCAAAATCAACTTGCAATTGGGAGAAATTAAAAAGGGGGGGGAAATGTAATGCCAGCGCACAGGAAATGACGTCTAGTGACGCAAACTGGGGAAATTTGAAATATGCAAGTAATCTATATTTAACAAGCCAACAAATAAACAGCTTTGTGTCAGCTTGATGACAGACGCATTGTTTTGCAGATATCATTAAGGCAGATGAGAAAGAGCTGAGTGAGAAGAAGAACGCCTGAGCAGCATGTTAGCGTATCACAAGTAACTACCAGACACTCAGGTGGTTAGTGCGGTTTGCATGGGTAGTGTGGAAGCCTGCTAACTGGGCATGATTAAGCTTTCCTGCCGTTTGTTGTCTTCCAAACACCTCCTTTTAGTCAGAAGGGAACTATTACCTCTGTTTTTGCAGCCAGGGGTGAAATGGCACCGGCTCAAAGCTCTCAGGGCTCATTAGAGAGATACAATCAGTGTCCTTACTTTAATGAAAGCTAATGCTGAAGAGATCATGTTGAAGCAGATTGCTTGTCACTAAGATGTATATTTGCACAGCTGATGCTCTGATTAAGTTGGTAGATCAGTCAGAAACAGAGCGTTTCACAACTATTTGTCTTGGATTCACTGTCGGTGTTGTCATCGAAATGGTTTTCTGTAACCTTGTTGATCAACACATTACTTCGGTAGGTCGAGATAATGTAGTTCCTATGAGTGTTTACAGAATAATATGTAGGAAGGATTGCTGCCTTGAGATAGTGACATAATCACAGCCTGTGGCACACCTCTTTCGCTTGTTGTAAAAGGGGGATTTTACATATAAAGTTCAGTTTACATGTCATGCAGAGTACGACTCAACCTGTGGGAACAATAAGGCTTTCTGTGGCTTTGAAGGGAGCTTTCTGAAGTCTAAGAAAATAATCCTGGTGATGTCATCAAACCGTGTAATCAACCCGGAGCATGAATATCGGAAGAAGTGCGCTTTTACCACACAAGGAGGGAACGAAAGACGCTGTAGAGTTGCAACATGGGAAGTGTAGTACCCAGTGTTTTTGGAGCGTGACGCACGCTAAGGACTACAAGTCGGGATATTTTGGCTTCTGCTGCGTTCGTTTTGACCGTTCTTTCTTTCAACTGTCAAATTAAACTAACAACAAACAAAAGAAAGCTACCCAATTGGTTTCTTCTCCCTCGTTAAAGGACTCAATATCAGACTCATTTTATTTATTTTGTAAAGCAAAGGTTGAGCGCTTATTCACTTTCTTACTGAGAGATAAGATAAGAAGATCGATACCACTCTTATATCCGTACATTTAATGTGACAATGAAGCCGGGATTAGCTTAGCTTAGCATAAAGACTGGAAACAGCTAGCCTGGGAACAAAACCCAGCAGCTCTTAAACTCACCAACTATAAAACTTTACATCTGGAGGTGTAAAAATGCCAGGTTGTAGTTTTTAGGAGGGATTATACGTTGGACTACTTCTTGGTCCAACGCACTGCTATAGCTTTATGCTAAGCTAAGCTAACCACCTTTAGGCTGTAAAGAAATGTCCCGGTACTCAATAACAGACACAGATGTAAGTTCTTCACAGCGTATCCTCAGAAACCTTCTGCACAGTTATGTCTGAAAGTCAACAGCCACGTGTCAACGAGCCTGAGCCCTTCCCTTCTCCGTTGCCAAAGATTGCGATGGTGTTGCACGATGGCCAGCACTGACTCACCTGGTGGAGCACAGCACACACGCCAGCCCCCCGCTCTCCACTCACTCACCTCCTTCCCCTCCCACCGAGTTCACCCCGCACTGCAGTTCAAAGTGGTTTTGCCTGTCTAGCCTTGGCGTTTAATGTTTAAGTATTGGGAGCGGCTGGAGAGTGCAAATAAAATGCCTTTACAGACTCCGGGGCACGCTGAGGGCTGTGATTCCAGATACTGTATTGTGAAATTTCCATTGTGCTCGACAGAGTAGCCTCCGGGCACCTGAATCTGTTCAGCTGAATTTTTCACTCTTTACTTTTTCATAAAGCTTGATGCGTGCGGCTTAGATAAACCACTTAGAGGAATATTATTCAAACGTTGTTATGCTGACAAAAGAGTACACATGTTCACGGGATTGAAGGCAATGTGTCCGTGCTCTAAACTGTTTGTCAAACGTTCAGAACAGAATAAAGGTTTGAATGCAGAACCCCACCTGCGAGAGAAAGCCACAATGAGTTGTGGTGAGGGCTGGCTTTCTGTTGGGCTGGAAGAAAGGAAACCCTTGGAGCAAAGGAAAACAACACTAAAAAGCCTGACACTACTTATATGTTTGTGCGTGATTATTCTGTAGTTCTAATCCGTCTAACAATGTTACAAAACATTCAGACAGGAGGAGGCTTTAAAGCAGTAATTGGGGGGACTTACACTGGTAAAACTCCGCTCAACCACTTCTAGTTGCATCTCGCTCGTGCTTGATCGAGACTGTGGCACAAGAAATCAAACATGGGTGTGGATTTAGTCTGATTTGAAGCATATCTCTTAATTCCCTTGAAGAGGGAGCTATTTAAAGAAAGAGTGTAACAGAGCAGATATAGATGTCTCAGACTGGATAGAAGGTTATGTCAAGTCTGTGTGGAGTTTTCTTTGGGTGGGGTAGACGGGTGTACAGGCTTTTGTTTTATGTGACACAAAAGGTGCCAAACACTGATGACTCATTGGCCGTTTTCACGCCTCATGCTGGATTAGCCATCACATGCAATAGGCTGCTTAATAAGAATTGTGTAATGCCCTCAATCCCTGCAGAATTATTTCATTAAATCAGCCTCTGTTTCGCTGTGTCACCTTCATGTGCACAACCAAGGTCAATGTAAATAAAGGAGTTACAGAATGTCACATAGCGGTACACATGTGCTGTTTACTTATATTTAGTTTTGTTGTGTCTTATTTTTGACAAACTCAAAATGATCCATAGGGTGTGTAGATATATTATTTTTGTCTGTGTGTGAGTCTGGAGGCCTGTCCAGGGTGTTTACATCCCAGCATGCATTGCCCCTGCACAGGAGTGACCCAGTTTCAGTCCAGAACAGGAACAAGCAGGTATTGCAAGTATTTTTAGTGTTTGTTTTAAGATGTTAGAGTTTTTTAAGACGGTATCAACAAACATTCTCAATCAAAAGTGCAAATACTTAATGGACCTTAGACACTTTGATTAACTGTTTAATCAGTAACTCAAGTTCAAATCCAGTCTGTCACATCAGCACACCTTGCTCTTTAGCCTGCATTATTCATCGCAAGCTCTGTATTATTCATTTCCCTTAGCATCACATTTTGTCACTTGGTTCATTTACAAAGAACACATTTAAGGCTCGACAATCATCATAATAATAAGTATTATTATGTCATCCTTTTTAGGATATGAAGACTGAGGCATGTATGTTACTCTCGCTGCCTCATCTCTTCCCGTCTCTGTGGTTTTGAAGCGTTTGTGTGGCATGCCAGGTTTTATCTCAGAGCTGTGACACCTGAACCAAGGCTCTGACCTGAGGCCAAACAGCGCCTCCGGTGTCCCTCAGGGCACCACAACTGCTGTCAGCCCCGTGTTTGAACAGTACCTCTGCAGAAACAACTGCTAAAATATGTCTAGTAAAGACATCTTCATGACATTTCGCAAAAACAGAGGGAATTCAGTGATATGTGTACTGAAAGCCATAACTGGTAGTGGAGTATGTTGCTCGGGGTTGCACGGCAGCGGGCCAAGTGCACAAGCCATCTTTTGGCCAAGACTTGATGTTCATGGTCTCAGTGAGCGGCAGGTAGTCTCTCCTGCCCTGGTTGCAGTGCAGCAAGCCTGGCACAGACTGAACAACACCAGACTGGAGGTCAGCCAGAGTGAGGTTTAATGAGACTGAAGCCACACCAAAGGCTGGCAGATCTGTCCTCACCTCAGAGCACCTGAGCCACACTGTGAGCGTGATGAGAGCTAAAGTTGCCCCTAAACAGCCCCTCTTCCTGTAATTACTCTAACAGTTGGTTTGTTATCACACAAATAAGTTTCCTTCCTGTAACATTTCAGATATCTGCTTTTGTCTGGACGGATATGCCTCGTATGTTGACACGGTGGTGTTTTATGTGTGGTGGTTCCATGCAGTTTTTAATCAACAACATCAAACTAGTTCTTAATTGGGTCTAATCACAGGAATATCACTGTGTGTGTGTGTGTGTGTGTGTGTGTGTGTGTGTGTGTGTGTGTGTGTGTGTGTGTGTGTGTGTGTGTGTGTGTGTTGGGCTAACAAACACCTCAGGAAAGTTGGTGATTGAAATAAATTCTATCTAATATGGGTGGAGAATTAATTACAGAAGTGCTGGGTGCAAGAAACCCCCCCCCTCTCCTCCCCTTCTCCTTTAAAGGAGGGAGTAGAAGAGGAAGTTACAGTTAGGGGCAAACACATATGTCGGTCGCAACTATGGCCAGTAAATACAGCGGTTACCAAGGCTTAATCTGCCAATGAAGTGGACTTTGGAAGGCAGCCGGTGTGTAGAAGAGCTTATGGCTGATCACTGGCCCATAGCAGATGCATGCAGAACATGTTATGCGCTAAATATGCTGGTTCCGATAAGAATCGTGCCTAGATGAGTCGGATAGGCCAGGAATACGCTCTCTAAAGACTTATCTGTATTGTACTGGAAGTGTGTCCCGTTCCCACCCTCATTCTTAACTCTGTATGTGAGGAAGAGATGTGACCAGATGTACTGTCACTATATGAGTATAGGTCTAGATCTTTTTCTTAGATTAATCGGGTGAAATAATCATTAATAGAATAAAATGTTGTGACGCGCAAAGGGGGAGCTACAAGGGCGCACGGCGCGCGTACTGCGCAGATATAAGTGCAGATTTATTTTCAAGTTTTACTAAAGTTTCATAGAATTGAGTCGTGTCAAACAAGAAAGCACATACGGTTATGTTTGCAGAGATTCATTCAGACTTTGATTCACCTAAATGCTACAAAACGTCTCCAAAGTCATTTCCGTGCGTATATGCACGTTGGTTTTACAAGGGAACATATAGGTAAGAAGGCATTTCTAATTTAAATCCACCAATCTAATACTTTGTACAGTAAGTAAACTCTTAATTGTTTTTATTTCTTTATTTGGTGTATACGAGGTCACAGCAAAATCATCCAGCACAGGCGCAGTGCGCGTCCACGAGCAGTTTTATTCTCCTGGGAAATGCATTCAGTGCGGAAAGTTATCTAGTTATCTAAGTTAACTACACTGCTTCAGATTTGAGCCCAACACTGAGCAAGTGCTCCTGTCTATCCTGCCTTTTCTGTGAAATCCGGAAAATGGGAGGGTGAAAAAAGACGGTTTATAATTGATGTTTTCCCATGGAACAGCCCCTCCTCCCTGCAACACAGGCTAACCCTCAGGTGGAAGAAATCTTTTAAGATTTTTTTGTGGGATAACATCAGGAGGGTTTGTCTAGGCGAGCCAATCAAATCCCTCCCCTGCTATAGATCGGTGCTATAATACAAAGCAGTAAAAGCGGTTGCCTCACACAAGCGGCTGCAGCTCGACTAGAGATCCCGTGGCTTTTAATTCCCTCACTACTTTTTTTTTTAAACCCTCCTTCGATGTGCCCCGTTATTACCATTTGTCTGAGGCGTTCATTTCCGCACCTGCCACAGTAGAGACCAGGCGAAGGCGAAGTAGAGGAGGAGACAAGGACATTGCGAGAGCCGGGAGAGGCAGACGGTAGAGATAGCAGCAGCGACTCGTTTGAGATCTTAAAGGACAAAAAAAAATGCTGCTCTGGACCAGAATCGTATTGGTCGGTCTCATCTGCTTGTCCCTGGTGTCCTCTGGGATGGGATGCGGACCGGGCAGGGGCTACGGCAGGAGAAGACACCCGAAGAAGCTGACACCTCTTGCGTACAAGCAGTTCATCCCCAACGTGGCGGAGAAGACCCTCGGGGCAAGCGGTAGATACGAAGGCAAGATCACAAGAAACTCCGAGCGATTTAAAGAACTGACTCCCAATTATAACACAGACATCATATTCAAGGATGAGGAGAACACCGGTGCCGACAGGCTTATGACTCAGGTAAGGAGACAGAATAAACCTTTCCCCCCCCCCTCCCCTCCTGCCCGTCTCCTAACGCACCATCACTGCGCACTGCAACAACCTCCTTGTCAGACTGATTGCGCACCTTAAGTGAAGTCTGCTGTACCCGCTGCTGAACTCTTCACACTGAGCCTTTTAACTTCACTGTAAAAGCAGATGCGCTTTATGCTCCAGCACGGGAGAGTTTTCCAAAAGGCTGCAGGCTGGAAGCGAATGTAGAAATCCAGCTGGAGAAGTGATGTGCAGGCGGACAGTCAGGACACTCGGCCTTCATGATTGTGACAGTGTATTTAAAATATTAATGTGCCCCCTCTCCTCATATCTATATTTGTATCTTTGCAAGGCTCTATTTGTTGTTTTACACGCGCAGATTCCTGTTACATTACATTTCGTGAAGACATGCAGTATTTGTTACCTATTTACGCGGAACATTTGCAGCTTGTTTTAAGCGCCTTTTCTTTATTCCAGCCCTGAATACAGAGAGCTGGGGATGCGCACCGCTTCAAACAGCCGGGCTTATTCAGGCATGGCGTGGCTCATTCAGACATTTTCTCGCACAGGCTGCTGTAATTTAGCCTTTCGCATGGTGTGCACCGGTGCGTGAAAACAGTGACATGTCTTGGAGAGTGTTCTGAACACTATCAGGACTTCATAAATGGGTGGGACTCGGTCAATTATAGGAGCAAAGGCGCACAGGGGTGATGGTGCCTTACTTGCACTGATGATGACATCTTTTTTTGTAATACTCCATCCTAATGTAGGCAGTTTGTTAGCAATGCTCATAGCTCGTTCTGTACATGCTCACAATACATCGGAGAGATGCAGTCTTGATTTCTTCCGAGGCTGCAGGAAGCCGCGTCTCTTCAGCATGACTTTTAGCACTCAGATGCTTGTGAATTATTAAAAGCGCTTGGGTGATATCGGCTCAGTAATAATAAAATGCCGGTGGTGATGGTGGTGATGAAGCCAGGCGCGCGCCGGAGTCCCTGAACCCGTGCCTCGCACCATGCGTGAGCACGAGCTCCGATGAAATATTCACAGTGCGTGCGGTCTCGGCGTCCCTCTCAGCCCTCCCCACATCTCCTCTGTGATACACCTATAGCTTCTCATACACACAGACATCATGAAATAACAGGCGCGTGGGGATGTGATGCCCAAACTGGGGTTCAGGGACCACCCCCCCCCCCGCGAATCCTCGTGGATGTTCCAGAGTCTCCAGTAAAAAAAATAGATTATTTGATTTCACTGTTAATTTATTCATTTCTGGGAATATTGAGTAACATGTGTATGCAGGGCTTTTAATCTGAGTAAAACACCCCACCTGCTGTATAAACAGCTGTGTTTACAGGGCTGTGTAGAATCATGCAAACGAGGTGGGAGTCCCTCGGATCAAATGTGATTATAAAGTGCATCTGTGGCTGAAGTTTGCATATTAAAGTGCCTCAAAATAACATGTTTGGGAGCTGCTTTCCGGTTTTACAGATTTAATTATATATATATTTAAAAACAGGACTTCTGGTTCATCGTCCGCTTTCCACTCAGCATCCGTTTACAGAAAACACAACAACAGATTCTAAGTGTGACATGTACATGAAAGGGCTTTTTAGGCACCCCTCACTGGGCCTGAACCGCAATTTGAACTTATGACCTTTGGTCAGCGGGATGCCATAGTAAGCTAAAACAGGTGAAATTGTTCTTATCGTACATGACATTGTACATCCATCAAATTACGGTATGTACATCCAAAAGAGAGGGACTGTAGCTGTTTTGAAGGCGACTCTGTCAGTGGCATAAGCATTATCACATGGGGATTTACGCTGTGCCAAGGGTATTTGCGCTGTTCCACGGCTTTACGCATGAACCTAGTGGGTTTTTACGCACGGAGTTTGACGCATGAATATAATGAACTTTCCTTCTTATCTTGCGTGTTAAGAAAATATATGTTGTACTTATACATGAAACAAGGCACGTGCGTGCTGTGGCTCCTTTAAGTACGTGCAATACATGAATTGCAATCAATTCACTGAGGTCCAGCCAAGACTATAATATTTGATACTTGAAGGAGCGTTTCAAGAAGCATATCTATTAAGACACGGCTCACTCCCAGGAAAGTTGCCAACAGAGGGACGGGGCCTGGGAGGGACAGGAGCATCACTCACACCAATTAATCCACAAAGTATCGTTTCATGTACAGTCGTATAATATTATTGGTCTCAAAATAAGTGGAGATTTTCTCTTGTGGGGATGTGAGATTGCTCAATCTCTTAAATTCAACATGTTTTCAAGGAAGTTTCGTTTCTTTTATGATATCAGAGAGAACTGCAGAATAAAGTGCTCCAGTGAAATTAAAGAAAATACATGATTTGCTCTTTTAAATCTCGTCATCCACAGGCAAATGTTACTTTTCACGTAAAAACAAAAAAAGCTTCAACAGTAGATTTTTTGCAGTGTAGCACTGTTAAGAGTCTGCAGTCTCTGCCCATAGTGCAAACGCATCGGCAAAGAGATGAGCTGGCGGCTTGTTTGCACTGACAGGTAGCTGATAAGTGTTTCCTCTAACCAAATCATTTGTGAAAAGATTAAGAGGGAGGCTGTTGAACAACTTTACCCCGAGCACAAAGCGCCGGTCTATGGCGCCCTGCTGGGCTTCACGGTGGCTGAGCAGAATTTGGCTTGATTTGCGGCACACGACCTAATGAATTAATAAATAGGTTAAGCTTTACGGCTCTTGACTCCAGCAATCCCACTCAGAATGTGGCAGGGTTTTTTTTTGGGGGGGGGGGCTGGTTTTTTATTCAACACATTCTACAAGTGTGATAACCTCATAAAACAGCCACTGATATATGTGGAAGCCTTTTTTTTCTTCTTATACGAGTCTTTGGGTTTGTGTGAACATTTTTTGCTTTAGGACACGCAGGCTGTGCATAAAGGGAGGAAAAGGACGGTGGGTCACACACATAGACGCTTCTCTGTGCGCCCATACCATCCCTGGATATTTCACAAGTCTGTCAGTCAGCAGCCAAAACACTTCGACTTAAGGAGGCATGTCACGTTCCCCAGACTTTGCAGGAGAGGAATAATGAAAGTTTCCCTCCACGGTTGGACTGAAAAGGCTCTTTGTGATGTTTTATTTGACATATTGGTTGAGTGTCGAGAATAGTTGTCTTGGAGAAGGCCAAGCATCTTCATTGAGAGCGCAGAGAGCTTGGGGTGCGACGATTTATTTATAGGACAAACTCTAGATATTTTAAGGCAGCCAGCTGCTCTTGAATATCACCTTTATATCATCTGCAAATCAATTATTGATTTAAAGAAAACACACAAGTTGCAAACAACAAAGTATTCGCTCATTCCATGGCCTAATACAAACTCATGAATTTATAATGTGTGCATGTCAAAGCAACACTTTATTGGTAGAAAGGGATGCTGCTCGCACCTTTCCAAGACCAAAGACCCATATGTTATAGGCCAGTGAAGCGAATGCGGTGCCTTATCAATATTTCATCAGCAGCTTTCTTATCCGAGATGTGTCCTCTGACGCTGCTGCTCACACTGAGAAATGTAAGCTCAGGGATGCAGTTCAGTCCCAGTGTTTCACCTCAGCTGGGAGGCATCAGGGGCGTCAGGTGGGGATGGAGAGGTTTGGGGTGAGGCCTCAGTGAGTTTGATTGTTCTCACTATAGAGGACAGCAGGGAAAATAAAATAAAAATGAAGCAGATGCGTATTAGGAAGTCTTATTTCTTAAGGGAAGAGGAGAAAACTTCCATGTGTAGCGCACGCGCTCTAATGTTTCATTTCTCTTACCAAGAGCTGATATATTTTAGTCAATTAAGAGCACCTGCTACTCTTGGCAACAACACGTGTCGTCAATATAAGAAAGGGTTTGGTGGCAAACGCTGTTCTAGAGTCAGACTTTTCCACATGTTACGCCTCTGGACAGCTTATATGTGCAAGCTATGACACAACAGGTGACTAATTGGTTCATTTCTCCATCCCGCAGAGATGTAAAGACAAGTTGAACTCTCTGGCCATCTCAGTGATGAATCAGTGGCCCGGGGTGAAGCTGCGGGTCACCGAGGGCTGGGACGAAGACGGACACCACTTCGAGGAGTCGCTCCACTACGAGGGCAGGGCCGTGGACATCACCACCTCGGACAGGGACAAGAGCAAATACGGCACTCTGTCCAGGCTGGCGGTGGAAGCCGGATTCGACTGGGTCTATTATGAGTCCAAAGCTCACATCCACTGCTCTGTGAAAGCAGGTAAGGCTGCATGATGAGAGGAAAAGCACCTCATTGTACCAAGAGAGAAAAATCTGTCATGCGCACTGTGGTGCCGGCTGTAGAAGAAAAACAACCAGATGTAACACCAAGGCACATTTTCCGTCAGGTGCGATTGTAATCTAAAAAAAAAGAGCAGGTGCAGCTGTAGGAAGCTGCAGTTCCGCTTTATCTTTTAGAAAACTTCCATGCAACGTTAGAGTTCCTTCAGCTGCTTGTGAGGGAAAAGTAAACGAGAGCAGATGTGATGAAGGTGGCAGAGTCCAAGATACCCTGATATTAGTGGCTCCAAGAAACAAACCGTGAAATGCAATAAAACGCGTTTAAATATTTGTTGATTCGTTTATATTGCAAAACAATAAATGTAATGATCATCAATAAAAGACAAAATATCATTCGGTTAATGATTAATTAAGAACGTGCACTCAATGTGTCTAATGATGATCATTTTGACAAGATTTTTGTATCGTGAAATACATTTGTATGAATGATGTATGGGCACATCCCAGCCTGTGGCGTTATGAGCATTTCCCATGCAGCTTATTTCTTGATCTTAGCCTACATCGCCCCACACTGTCTCCTGGTGGGAACCACGACCATAATCCAACAAGGCTCCTCGGTGTGACCTAGAAAAACAAATCATTTTGTTGACTAGAGTTTTTACACAGCAAAGTAAAAAATAAAAAGCTGGAAGTTTTGTCGATTTAAGGAAATATTTTGGATTTTTTTCCAATCATATAATCAGAAAAAACGAAAATAATTCTTTTTTTTTCGGATTTCGATTGTCTCAGCTTTGAGATCCAGTGTTTAATTGTAAGATTATCTTTATTTAGGCGGCTAAAATAACTTTACAGGCCTCCACTAAGCTAAAGGACACCTATGGCGCGTAGAAACTATTTCTTCACACTGATTGATGAACCGTGGCACTTTTTCTTTGCTCAGACTTTATTGATAAATCCCTTACTTATCATTCAACACACACGTTTTGAGATCACAGTATGGGCCAGGCCGACGTGTCATTAGGGGTCATGCGACTTTACCAAAAGGATTTGGCTGAACAATGTTGAATTGGTTGGGGTAAATCTGGTTTTCAGTTGTCACCTTATTTCATGCTCGGGAATCTTAAAAGAAGATTAAAAGCCCCCAGATTCTGAGTAGGAAACCCCCTTTTTCTGTGTGCAGGACAGTGTGATCCTAGAGACTGGTATGTGAAGAGCTCCACCAAGGCCAAAATTATTGTCATCGAGCCTGACAACAAAGCAAGGGAGAGGTGGTAGAAAGAGGGCACATTGATGTTGCACAACAGAAAGCATTTAAGAGTCCGGGCCCTCATTTAAATTCAAATCTACAACTCGAGAGGCTTGGAAAAGTGGCTCCACTGGGTAAATAGTAGTTGTGAGTCGCCTATTTGTGTGAATTGTCACATAGAGGTTTCTGCACCTGAGTAAATATGGGAAGAGTAGCTGGGAAAGGCGTAAGTGTTCTTTACCGAGAGTAGCTCGATCCACAAGCTGATTTAGAATAACAATGGCTGCTCTTTATTGGGTTTTTTAATTAAGAATAGATGAGCCAAGGCTTTCACTTTTCTCGTCTCAGACAACGTGGGCCAAGCCAATACGCATTTGGCAGACAGGCATCATTATGCAAAATGCATATGGCCCACCATGATGCAGGAAAAATACAAATACGAGCAAAAAAAAAAGGAAGGTTACTGAATGGGCTTTTGAGTGTGGCGGGGGCCCTGAACTGTATTGGCACCTGTGCTTTATTATTTTTTTAAGTTCTAAAAGTGTAAAAAAAAAAGCTTTAAATATTCTGCTTTGTTACATGTTATGACTTGATGGCGTATTTAAAATAAGTACCACGATGGGTTGTACCCTGGGGGGAGACTTAATAACTATTTTCGGGTGTAGAAAATGTATATTGTATTTTAACAACAATGTTTTATTTTAACAGAAAACTCAGTGGCAGCAAAGTCAGGCGGCTGTTTCCCAGGATCCTCCACGGTCACTCTGGAGGATGGGACCAACAAGGCGGTCAAACACCTCCAAAGCGGCGACAGGGTCCTGGCAGCAGATGACCAGGGAAACCCGATGTACACCGAGTTCATCATGTTCATAGACCAAGACTCGACGACCAGGAGGCTCTTCTACGTGATCGAAACCTACTCGGGCCAGAAGATCACCCTCACCGCCGCGCACCTCCTCTTCGTCGGCCACAACACCACGGAAGAGGAGCGGATGTCTGCGATCTTCGCCAGCCAAGTCCAGTCCGGACAAAAGGTGTTCGTGTTTGACGCCGAGCGAAGTCGACTCGAGCCGGTGACCGTAAAACGGATTTACACGCAAGAGCACGAGGGCTCTTTTGCGCCGGTGACCGTGCAGGGGACCGTCGTGGTGGACCAGGTCCTTGCGTCCTGTTACGCAGTGATCGAAGACCACGACCTGGCGCACTGGGCCTTGGCACCCGTCAGGCTCGCCCACTGGGTGTCCTCGTTGCTTTTCAGTTCCCAAC
The DNA here is from genome assembly GCF_900634415.1 of Cottoperca gobio. Classification (NCBI taxonomy): domain Eukaryota; kingdom Metazoa; phylum Chordata; class Actinopteri; order Perciformes; family Bovichtidae; genus Cottoperca; species Cottoperca gobio. Next base: position 3,844,772 of record NC_041374.1, on the reverse strand, counting down.
CTCAAGTCAGTGCACAGACCGACGGAGTGCACTGGTACTCCAAGATCCTTTATCAATTAGGAACATGGCTCTTGGACAGCCACTCGATCCATCCACTTGGGATGTCAGTATACCCAAGTTGAAACCTCTACTACAGGAGCAGAATGAGACTTAAATGTAGGACACACGAACTATTCAGTAGATTAAAAAATAAAATAATAATAATAATTAAAAAACGAACGAACAAACAAACAAGACAAAGGCCCCAGCGGAGTTGGGATATTTATTTCAGTGACTTTTCCATGTGTCCCCTTTCAAAGAATGAATGGAGCCTTAAAAAAGTTTCTCTTTGAATAATTTATTCTCATGTGAACTCGCTGCTGTCACACAAATGGATTCTGAAAACGGTGTGAGCAGCAAAAATTGTGCATAATCTATTTTTGTATATCTCAAATGCAAAAAAAAACAAAAACAAAGAAAAAATGAAGAAAATAAAGAAAAAGAAAAAATATCGCAAAGACAAAGAAGAAGACCATGTAGAAAGGAGCTAACTTTGACAGGTTGTAATGTTCATATGTGCATATATGTGCAACTGACTGTTATATTTTGGGGAGAACAAACTTCGCGGGGTTCCATAAATTATATTTTTATACACAGAATTGTAAATTAGATTTTGACAGATCGCTACCGAATCACATTTCGTTATTTGAAATAGTGTAAGATATGAGAATATATTTTAATTTAAATACAGTAGTTGGGAAAGTATTGGAAAATCTTGTACTGCTTTGGTTTATTAAGAATTTTATTATTTTGGAAACTGTTCGTTTAAGTTGTCGGAGAGGGACAGATATTCTGCCTCATGTCTGCATTCTCTGCTTTTCTTTTTTGTTGTGTTTCTATTTTTCTGTTTTCTTCTGAGAAAAATATTAAATGCAGATTCTGACAATTCAGTAACAGTTAAAAGTAGTACTGAAACAGTTTCGTTAAATAAATTAATAAGTAACTCCTGTAAATGTACTAAAAATGTATTTTTCTTTTCATATTTTGTAATAGGGAAATAGTTTTATAGAAATGACCTGCGGCAGATGCAAAGTTTGGATAGTCTATATAGCCAGACCATACCAGTTTCATAACAGGGCGATGCGTCAAAAATGTCTAGAGTTTATTATTTATATGTTTATTACAAAATGAGATAAAGAAAATCTTCAAACTTGCAGTTGTTACATGTTTTTGTCTGAGTGAGCTTCACTGGAAACACAAAGAGGAACATTTTGAACGACATTATAATGTGTTAAATTAGTTCGTTGATAAACAAATCATCCAGGTTTGTATTGATATTTTTACTCCAACTCTTTTATAACGAACATAACATTTCTTTCGGGTAGTTATAATTAGCATTTGGCATACAACAATGGCTTTACGTTGGTAATTGAAGACGCCTAGCTGACTGGGAGAGCGAGCAAACAATTTCTCTCTCTGTTTGCTCGCTTTTACAAAATGGAGAAAATATTGCGCTTTGAACTACCTTTTGCATGCTTGCGAAATGTTGAGAGCCCATGTCAAATTTAACGAGGTTTGCCCTCTGCAAATAACTCCTAACTTGCAGACAAATTAAACAGAAGTGTGTTTGTTGGCCCTAAATGTGCTTCTCGGTGTCTGCTGTGAGGTCAGATTGCTCCATCAGTGACTGACAGTCCCGGTGGAGAAGAAGAAACACAGCCATTGTCTAAATCACAGCTTAGTAAAACATTTGTCAGTCTTAACAAATCGCCATAATCTACCAATATTTTCAGAGGGACTTATGTGCATGTAGCACTTAATAGTGAGGTTTCAGTGACACATATCTGTCCTCGTGTTGTGTGGTATTAGAAGGCTTTCCAACATTGATTACAGCATCAGTTTCTCACAGTAAGTGTTATTAAATTATACAAGTGCGACACCAGGTGGTGAAACACAGGTAGTGCAGACTGACAATACTGAGTCTACAGCTGGGAGCTGCAAATACTTTAGGAAAATTGACTCAAGTCAGGCACAAAGGAGCAGTAAGAACTATTTATGAGTTAAATACTAAATAAGTTAATTTGTAGACGGATGAATGGGCTCAGAGCTAACTGAAGCGGCTTTCATTTAAGTTGAGTTTCATAAGTGAGAAGCGGACGTTCAAATGAAGTACCAAAATATATGAAAATACAAATAAATTAAGTGAATCTATTATATTTTAAAAAATCAAAAATGATCATCTCTCACCCGGACTTATCCAAGGAAAAAGGGGCCATTGAACCAGAGTTTCTGAGCACTGTAGCAACACGAGCAGGAATTCCATTTCCTTCTCCCAGGTCGCCCACATTGTGTTTTGTTGTTGATACTGAGAGGTGGAAACTTTGGGGAGGGACAAAGCGGGCCCATCTCTGCCGACGCTGTGACCTTGGGTCCCTGACAGATACAAAAGCGTCCGTGCAGGGCAGCATTCCTCAGAGCAGGTAAACAGAGCCTCCTCTAATCCCTCTGGGGGCCCTCAGTCTGCTGGAGCTCAACAACGGCTTTTACAAATGTTGACATTTGCAAACATGAAGAGTCTGGCATTCTGGAAAACAAAACTCCCCGTTTCTAAGAGAGTTCTGCAAATGGCAGCGCTCCGTTCTTTCAGGGCAACAATTATTCCTCTGTGGCAGGAAATCAGAAGAGAGCTCAAGACGTAAGTGGTGAGCTGGAGGGAAATGACATTTTACATAGATGTAGACAAATACTTGTGATGTGGCTCGATAGATATTACAGTAGATGGACAGAAGTAAAGATGGATGGATCCACACACACACGATTATAAAAGGTTTGTACCAAAATAAAGAAACAATCACTCTTTGCTGTATTGAACCAGTGACGAGCGATCCAAAGCAGACACGGCTGCATTTAAAAGGATCACCGACCGACTGCTTCAGATGACACCCAGTCCAGTCTAAGCGTTTGCCTCCGACTAAAGGACCTCGGTGGGTTTGATCTGAAAGGAAGTAGTTTCGAACACACTTAGCAAACACTTTCAATATCACAATAAAAACAAACTCAAAGTCATTGCTGTGTGTATCAAAACATTTATTTTTCTCCAGTGTTGAGTATCAAATTGAACACATTCCATCTCTTTAAGATTCCTTTTCTTTTTAAAAAAACCATCCAATCTCTTTAGAAACTCACACATTTCACATTTACAGTATCAGAACAGGACTTTTCCAACACAAAACACGATTACTTCATGTCACACATCAAAATTGTGAACACGCACGACAGGATGGGTTGTCAACAGTTCCTGTGAAAACTCTGAGGTTGGATTTTTCAGTCATTATTCGGTGCACCATATTGTTCGGGGATGAGGAAACCAACTGTAGTGTCTTTGTCAAAAATCCAACCAAACAATGCATGTCAAGAAGTTGGGATGACCTTTGGTGCAGTGAAAGCCATAAAGCGGCTTTAGAGTTACGTGTCTGCTCTGTGAACCCGGCTGTCGTCACAGAGATGGAAACCTCCATCCACTGGGCTAACAAACAATGGTAATCCAGGTAGGCCACCCTGCTTGATACAGAAGTCTTAAAGTTCATTCAACAATGGCAGCATCAAGGAAAAGATGAGCAACTGTCAAATATATGCGAGTTGGAAGAACAGCGGTGGCAGGAAAAGCTGTAATGGAAAGAAATCTTTTACGGGGGGGGGGGGGGGGGGGGCAAATGAATGATGAAAAAAATCTTCATTCCTAAGCCGGACACTGCGTGGCTGTAAAAGAAGCTAAAGTGTTAAGTGAGTGAGTTAAGGCAGGAAAAGTGACATAGCAGTATCATGGCTACAGCTGGTCAATGGCTCCTCTCACCAGTACGCTGTTGAGAAATGACTGTTAACACGAGAGCTCATTGTGTTTTTGGTGATGTGGCGTTTCCCTACAGTGCCCTCCAAAACAAAGCTACACCCTCACACCAGAACAGCACACGTGTTTGGACCATACCAATGGTTTTGAATGCTTTTGCTCAACTGGTTTGTACCTCTCATGTAATAAATATATATTTTTAAATGCACTAATGGTTCAATTTGAGCAACTCATAGATAAATACAAGGCACATACACAAACAACACTTTCTGCTGGTACAAAAAACTATGCATCTGGCGTATTATAAACTTAAATAAACAAGTTGCAGCTATTTGTTGAACCAAACAAAGACATGACATGTTGTAGACTTTGAGGAATTTCGACTTAAAAAAAAAAAAACCAGATGAAAAACTTTCACTTGTGTAACAACATTCAGCAAATGAATTAGTTTCCACACCAGCAGGATAGAAAGCCTTTGAGAAATAAAGTAGCAAGTGGTTTCAAATGACCAGCTGGGTTTTTAAAAGTTAACCTTGTGAATCATTACATGAGAGGGACGAACGATAAACTACCTCAACTCAAATATCAGATGTTGGAGCTTCGCATGAGCACCTCAAGGAACCAACAACATCATCTGCCTCATCATGCAACAACAACATAAAGTAAAGCCAATTAATAGTTGAATGTGATGATTGCTAGTTTTAAGCGAGCTGATATGCACACAGTGCCAGTATGACCAGCTTGCCTTTAAGTTGTCATTTGTATATAACCCATAACCCATTTAGAACCCAACTTGTTGATTTGCTAGAACATGCTAAACCTTTGGTATGGTCTTTTAATTTGGCTTCTAGCTCTGTCGAAGTGGACGTGACCTGAAGAAAAAGAAAGAATTAAATAGTTAGTTCAGCCGGTCTGCGAAACATCAGCACCCTGGAACCCACGAATGGACCTAAAGGAAAAAAGCTGTACGTTAGTGTCGAAGAACCCAACTCAGACCGTGCGTATCTGACCCGAAGCTAGTCATCGTGATACGAGCAGCCATAGTGTAGGCTTACGCAAGCATAAGACCCAAAGACATGTCATAGAGGAGCCTTTCTTGGTCAGATATTAAATGCCGTAACCAGCCGGCTGTAAATCAGGATGTAGTCGAGCACCATTTTCCTCAAGGAAATTACTATGAGAAATAGAACAATGTCTAAAAGTTCAAAAAGGTACATAGATGTACGGAATTCTTAAAATTAAGGTACAAAAAGATTCAATATGAATCTGCTCTGTCATTACAAGGCCAGACGTCTTGTAGCCATATACTTATTACTGGCATTGCCGGTACTTTTTCAAATCCATAGGATTTACACAACACTAAAAGAAGTCAAGTGTAACCCACAACATGAAAGACATTAAATACACATCGTTAGGGAACACAAACCTCTACATCAGTTCAACACAAAACAAAAAGGAATAAAACATAAAAAGAAGTCAGTTTAGAACAACTGTACAACGTAGAAAAAAAGACTTAAAACCGTGGAACTTCAAGTTTAGGAGTTTAGACATTTTCAGTCCCAACACTTCTAATACTTCAGGCATGTTGAGAATCACACGTGTGCAGCTTAGTTTTTTTTTATAACCTTGTGGTTATTTCAAGTAATTCTTCATTTAAGGGAAATACCACTAAATTTATGAATTTGATTCACACATGCAAGTCAAGGACGGAGGCCAATAGGTAACTTTGTGAAGTCTTTAAACCAGAGAACCAATTACTTAATCTGTGATGTCATCCCGATGCACGGCCAGGAGTTGATTTATCAACAGCAACTAAAAAAGACAGAATGTCGAAATGTTAACCCTCCAAATGATCTTTGTACTCGTCAAATCCAGTGGAAGTTTAAAATGACGCTACGGTTTGCGTTGCTTCTAGGACGCCGGGGGGGCTGTAGGGAGCTGAACATTAGTATGACATCACAGTTAAATGGGAAGGACAAACTTGTGTTTCTGGCTATGAAGCAAATCATTCAGTGGCATCCCCCTAAATCTATACGAGGTAGTATTTCTTGGCGTTAAAATTTTTTTGTTGTTGTTTTTTTTAAAGTATATGTGATGTTTAAAGTTGAACTTACAGAATACGTTTAGTATAAATGAATAAAATGCAGCAAAAATAAGAAGGAGGATTCACCGTAAAGGCGCCGGACATCACACACAACCACACATCTTTGGGCTACAGTTTAACCGGCTTCACATACCTGCATGTTCACGGTATATTGGCCATGTTTTTATTTTCCCGTAAACACTTTTTCAAATGTCTTATCATCAACAGAAATGTGGTCCAGTCATTCTTCATTTTAGGAAACAAAACACTAGTAAAATGATTTATGTCTGGACCCATCAGCATATCCTTACATATAAAAATGTTTAACTTGATACAACATAAGGAAAGAATAACTAAAAAAAATTCAACAGGATAAATATCGAGAGAAAGTTCTGCTCTACTTCTGTACATGATCACAGCGGAGATAATGGTTGCCCCCCCTCGGCTTCCTTTTGTCACATTCCTGTGAATAATGTACACGAGATCCGCTTCTGAACTTCGACAGTAAACACGGGTAACAATGCCTAAATATTTAAAAAGAACTTGGCGAACTTTAAACCCGGAAAAGACTAAATGTGTCGTGTGATGATGAAGAAAAAAAGTCAATTATGGAAAAAGTAAATGAGCCTAACTCGCTATATCTAGTCTAAAAATGATGTCCCGTGAAATTCAACAGAGCCAGACACGGAGATTATCAAACAGTAAGGATGTGGCAGCACTCCCCAAACAAGGGGCCATGCTCAGAGAAAATAAAAACGCATTAGAGATCGCTCAAATGTTACTTACAATTTCTCATGAAGAAATGTATCTTTATGCAGGAGGATGATATCAATATGATTATGAATGTTTTAATTAGAATAAGGCTAATTACATTTTTTGGGGCAGGAATTCAATTCATGGGGCAAATGATGGGGGTAAATTAGTTGTACGTTTCTGCTATACTGCCAAAACATCTGCTCCGTGTGAAGGCAAACCGCTCAAAGTGCTATTCCAAGATACACCATGCAGCTCAGTGATAAGGCACCAAATTATTTAAAGATAGTCCCGCAGAATCGGATCAATTATACCAGAACAGAGGAAGTCTCGTGTATAGCCCGACAAAAATGTACAGAAATGTATCCGGAGGAGAAATGACGAATATCAAATCTCCAAAAACAATACATTAAATGTGTAATTATAGAAATCCCCCCCCAAAAAAGCCTGCATATCCATTTCCTCAAAGCACACTCGACTTAACTTAAATCCAACTACTCCATAATCAGAAATACAACTAAAAATAGACATCCAAAAGCCATGGAAGGTTATTCCAAAATTGATTCCAGGTAACAGTTAAAATATCTAATAACGATTAGAACAAGGAGCAAAGCCAAATGACCAAACTGATCTAGAGAGGGTCTGCACTATCTGTCCCAGAAGCAGCACTGAAACTAAAAAACACCACAAAATATGCACAGAAATCACAACATTTACAATTCCTAAAACCATTGGGAATTTAGAAAGAACATTTTCATTTTCAAATGCCAATTTGTTTCCAGTCACTGCTCTGTGTCAAATGTGAAATCCTCCACCTCTGTGCCTGTATACGAGTTCTCCACTAGATGGCGCCATTTACTCAAAAAAAAAACTGCTTTGAGACACATTTCTACCTGAAAGCGGGCTCGAGTTGGAAAAAATGAAGCCCCATAACTGATGAAACACTGCCATCTACAGAGGGGGAGACACACTGCCATGTGAATAGGCGGGCCACAGTCTGCCACAACCACTTCCTGCACCGAACCAAACAGTGAGCCGCAAATAATAATAAAAAAACTACTATGAAGTGGTCATATGAGAATGACAAAGTTTAGGTTTTTGTTTAGTTTTAACAGTGAATCTAACTGAGGAGGGGAGCAACCATTATCCCGTGATACGTTCTACTTAGTGTCCCGTGTAAGATGCACAAAACATTCTTCACAAACTACATCAAAGTAGGATGAACAGTCCAGGGTCTCTCCAGTGCCATTTTACAACAGTGGACGATTGGTAGACACATTTATACAATGGCATGCTCGCAGTTAAGGACCTTATGTTCACTGTCCCAAAGTTGATCGATGAATGACGCTTCTGTGCCGAGACGTGGACTGTGTCACCCCAAAGGGCTGAAGAAATATTCCTATGCCAGGTTGGAGCTGAGCACGAGAAGCTCCCACGTTGGGAGAAAGTGACTTCTTGTAACAGGGCTCCCTCTAGTGCGCTCCTCATCCATCAATCAGCGACACATCAATGTGGGACAAATCAATCATGTGCCTGTGTAGTAATTGTGACAATAATGTTTGAGCCATCGTCTCAGGGGCAAAGAACCTAATGAACACTTATGTTGTGCTGCACACAATCTGTACAGCAGCTACATTCCATGACCACCACTTTGGCAACATGTAAAAGGCTACCAACGACAGTATGTAATCATTTAATTTGTATCGCTATAAAGATGATGAAAAGAGGGAGGAATATTGATTACCTATGGAAGCTCATTTGAAAACTTGCTGCATGCTGGGAACTGGAAAATGTGGCGACTGCTTTCCTCTGCTGGGGCATCATTTTGAACATCTGCAATAAACAGAAATGGTAAAATACAAATAAAAGAAAAAGGTAGACACGTTGACTTGTCATAGTAGGGAAAGCACAGGTGTTACTAATAACACTAACGGGGGCTGTGTTCTGTTCAGGTGTTCCAGAGAGCGAACAAGCAATACAAGAATACAAGATATCTGAAATCAAAGCAGCTAAATATTTTATTATTTACACCTGGGCTTTTTGTCTTCTGTGAAAAAGGCCCATCAAGTACAACTATGTTCTCCCCTCATCCACAAGAGGGAGTGGAGGTGGAGTACGGAAGTTCCTTTAAATCATTCACTGCTCTTACCTACCTAATCACTACGACAGAGGGCGCTATGTGATCACACTAGGACACTTTCATTACTGCCCCTCTGGTGGGTGAAAGTACATATCTATGTTTTTATCATGTTATTCTTTATACAAGCGTGATGCCTTACAAGTCCTAACAAAAGGTACTATAATACAATATTATTTTTTTACACACACACACACACACACACACACACACACACAAGTATCTAGCTCCGGTACCTACCTCTATGGGTCCGATGGACCTGAGAAGATTCTGCAGTTGAGCGTCAGTTGTGGATGAGGAGAGGCCCTCTATGGACACGGTACAGCATTCACTCTCGTCTCCTCTTGGGCTCTGTCTGGTGGCCATTGGACGACCTCGACCCATCGGACCACCCCCTCTACCTCGGCCCCGGCCCGACACGACAACCTACATAAAACGCAAGGTGTGAGAGAAATGGCCCACATTGGGTAAAAAGTTTTCGGGGGAAGGGTAGACGGCGGTGAATACATACACGGAACCTTTCACTGCTTACACATGTTGATGTTTTAATCTTGCATTCAACCACGTGGAGAGGAGCTATACTGTTTCTCAGCACAAAGGAAATCTTTAAAACGCTATGCGAAGGTTTTCCTTTCGCACCTCTCAGACACGCCAAGCTTTCACATGATTGACTTATCATATTTCTACATAGAACATCAACTTCAGAACAGGATGCATGTGGCATGGCATATCTTCATTTTAACTTGAGTGATAGGTAGGTTTCTTCATCTGCAGAGGAGGAGGAGGAGGAGGAGGAGGAGGGAGAGACCCCGAAAAAGAGACAAGAGGAGAGGAAAGGGAATATATGAGAGAGAGAGTGTGTGTGTGTGTGTGTGTGCTGGGGGCGGGGGAGCATAAAGAGAGAGGAGCCATGCAAGCGTTGTGGTGACTGCCTTACCCTGTCAGCATCAGTGAGTATGGTGACTGTGACAGCAGCCTGGTGGTGACAGGCGTGCAGAGAGGCCAGGGGACCTTGTGTAGCCCCCCCGTGTTACACTGCTTCCAGCTTGTCAATACTCCTGCACCTGGCATACTGTCCTGTCTTATTATCACTACTGCTCGATTGGTATGTCTACTGAATGCCAAGGTAGCTCCAGCGGCATAGGACAACTTTACAGGAGACATTTCAGCCTCTTTTATTTCAGAACTGCCATTACCCCCCAGTTTGCACTATTAATACATATATATTTTGGGTGATATGGTTGTTGGTTTCCAAAGCACAGAAGAAGGCACAATTTATGACAAACCCTGTTTTGCTGTGGGCTGCCCATGACCCCTAGGCCAGCCTGTGGTGTTCCGCCTGCTCCCTCTTGCTGCTGCCCTGTCATGGTAACCTTCCTTTGCACGGCCTGGTTGAGCGGGGGTGGCGACCAGGTGCCTTGTTGCTGCACGGGGCTACCGGCTGCCACTGGCCCTTTTCCACTCTGTATGGGGACAACACTAATTTAGCACCTCACACAAAATTCCAGCCCTCATCTCAATCTATCTGTAGGCATCAAAATCCTATTCACATTAAGCATTTGCAAGTATTTATGGACAACAGGGAGAAATGCAAGGCCATATCTACAAAGCAAAAGGGGAAAAGTCCCAGCATTGGCGCTGGATCCCTATCAGACATGCTGTGGGGAATAAAGATCAACCCAACAAGGTGATGGTCTCATTATCAAATAAAGTCACAGCTCAACTCTGTTGACATGCGGGGAAGAATTGAAGGTCGTCTCTTCCCCGGTACTGCGGAGAGATGTGACAGATCAATACAGGGGAAGAAAAGAGGCGATATCTCTGACCTGTCCCCAGTTGAGAGTAAATGGATTAATCCCTCCTATAGAAATCACAGCTCCTGATTGCACCCATCAAATGCTAAGCTGCATTACACTGGAACGACAGCAGCTCGATGTGTACCCCATCCCCCTTACACCCCTCTCCTCCCCAGCTTTTGTGTCTTGCGCTGCTTTGTATTATCCGTGATGAAAATATAATTTGCCTCTTATCTGTGTGCCTAAGCCATACAAATCCAAATCCTCAAAAGTGGCAACTTTCTTACACAGGTATTATGTTGCACCCCCTCGTTCAACCAAGAAAGATTAATTACAAGGGTCTTGGATTGGCATTCTTTTGTTGCCTCGCACCTGAGAGATGGGTTGATGGGGAAAAAAAAGAAGCAACCGAGGGATGACAGAGAGGAAGAGAGAGCGCAAGAAAAAAAGAGAAGGGAGGAGATAACATTGTCAAGCACCCGTTGATGACAGCAGAACAATGTGGAAGAAGGAGCATCTAGACAATCTCCTTTTCACTACAGCTGTAGGCCTTAGCTTTTTCTTTCCGTTCCCATCTCTCTTCCTCCATCTCACTCCCCTTTTTTCTCCAAGATGCAGCACATCAGATAGCTCTGCGCAGGTTTCCATTAACGCACTGACACTCAGTTATCTTCATCTGCAGCCAGCCTGCGATTTTGGCTCTGTGGCTTGATCCTCTGGGATGGAGTTGGAAAGCGGCTTATTTCAAATACTATCACATCCCACCACCACGTCTCATCAGTGACAAGTATGAATGTTTAACATGCATGCCTTTGTGGTTTTTCAATAAAGATTAATGTGTAATTAAGGCCACAGCAGTAACTTATCAAGTGAGTATAAAATAACCAGCAGTGGTAATTCTGGACTTGTTGGCGTTACTGTCATTCTTGTTTTACCCTCTCCAAAGCCTCCATCTTAAAAGGATACTCCTCCACCCTTAAAAAGAGGATATCAACCTTTAAGAGCAGTGATGAGGTGTCCCCCAACTCTACAGATAAATGTCATACTGCTCTCTTTAACGCTTACAGCCTTTCCGTGTTCTAAAGGTAAAATGTGCGTAAAGGCATTGCGTCTTAAATACCAGTTCCCAAAGATGAAGTGCGGAAACTCTTAACAGATCAATTTTTACCAAAACGACACAGACATCCCCTTGTCATTCCCATAGGTTAGATATCTTTTGGATTACAAAATAGACAGTGTGAGGGCAATCAGTGGCATTTCATTTCAAAACCGTCGTTCCCCTTGTGGGTAAAATCTGTTGAAATGGATCAAATAAATGTCGGAGCAAACACAAAAGAAGGTGTTGTATAAAGATTTGCATGCTCACCGCTCCTGAAAGTTTGACGACTCTGACTTTTTGGGGCACCTGCTGGTCTTCGAAACTAGGATTCTTGGCGCGCTGCATCACAGTCCTTTTAGCCCCAGGTTTAGGTCCTTGAGTTGGAGTTGGAGTTGGAGCCTGAGTCTGACCAGGGCCCAAAGAGGGAGTTACAGGTATGTTCTTCACCTGATTGGACTGGATCTGAGTACCAGACCTGTTTACGTTCAGCACAGCACTGTTCCTTCGCTGTTGTTGCAGCTGCAGCTGATTTTGTTGAGGCGGTTTCCATTGCTGGTCTGGAACAGGCCCAGGGGTCTGTTGCAGCTGGACGCTACCTTTTACCATCTGCAGGCGTGTCTTGACATTGGGACGTGGTGTAAGGATCTGAGGATTTCCGTTGGGAGGGATAGGGGTGGATTGAATAGGAATCTTAAATGTTTGATTAAATGATTGTTGTGTTCTCGGAGGCATCTGTCTCTGCTGTTGTGGATGTAGTTGTTGCTGCGGTTTTTGTTCCCGTTGTTGCTGCTGTGGTTGTGGTTGGTGTTGTTGTTGATGATGATGTTGTTGTTGTAGTACAGGGTATGGCATTTGCTGATGTTGTTGTGAGGGTTGAATCTGTGAAGGAGCTGGGCCTTGGGTCGGAGTCTGGGCATTGAGCCTATCCAGCAACTCCTTCTTTCTGACGCCAGCCTGCATCTGCCGTCGCATCTCCTTTCTCTTCAGGATCTCCTCTCTCAGACGCTTCTGCTCCTCAATCTTCAGACGGTACTGCCGTGTCTCCTCATCCTCATTAGGGTCCTGTGGCATAAAACACAAACTGACCATATGACTACCTGTCTCCACTTACTGGAGGAGGAGCTGTGAGCCACTGTGTATTATTTGAACCATAATACCTAACCCTAACCCTAACCCTAACAGATGTAATCGAAGGCAAAACACAAGAGAAAAATAAAATTGTATTGATCTAGTCTTTCCAATGGATTGAGACTGCTCTCATTAACAACCTTATGATTGGGCTTTTAATAAATGGGGGTCCTTCTCAGCATACTAATAAGCTCAGCCCAGGTTACAATTTCTGGGTCACTGAGAATTTAGCAGGAAGAAATACTCAGTTTACAGTACCATCAGAAGGTTATTGAAAGAATTGTGATCCAAATGTATTTGAAATAATCTATCCATTATGACATGTTTCCATTCCTTTGGTTTTTTTATTTCCACACGAGTGTTAAAAAGCTGACCTGTGGTGCCATGTTGGACGGTGTGCTCGGGATTTCCTTGCGAACCACTGTCCTGCCTGCTCCCCCAGGCTGCGATTCCATCTTGGCAGCAAATGGGCCTCTTCCTCTGCCACCGTCAAGCACCAGCAGAGTGTTCTGCCCAGGACGCGCCCCTTGTGTTGCCTTGGCAACAGGCCTAACGTTGGCGGCGGGGCGGGCACTGTTCATGTTCGTGTTGCCAGGTGCTACAGGGAGCTCCCGGAGGTTGCTGTTGCGCTGCTGCATTTGCTTGGAGACAGGTGTGTTCTGAAGAAAGGGTCCAATGTAAACATTCCATCTTATATTTACAAATCACTCCGATCTTAATATCTGCATTTAGTTTTATACACATTTCACATGCTTTATTTTGTTTGTTTGGGGAAAATACTGACAGAATAGAGTAATTAGAATGATCTTTCATCACTCGCTGAAAGTATATGAGATGATATGTTAATCTCTCACCATCCTCTGCCTGTTGTTAGACATGTTGCGCTGTTGGGGGTTCTGAGGGCGGGGAGTCATCTGCCTGGGGCTACCATGCACCTGCTGTTGATGGAAGGGATTCTGGCCATGGTGCATCATGGGGCGAGGCTCATTGACATTTAGATGTTGCTGCTGATGATGGGGTAACTCCTGCCTATGATGTTGCTGCTGCTGGTGCATGGCCTGATGGGATGGCATTGGGTCGTGATGCTGAAGCTGGGAGACAGGAGGGCATTGCATTAAGCCCTGAAATATCAGAGAAAGAAGATAAATTACAATACGAGTAAATCAGCTACATTAGACCTTATTGTTGCATATAATGCAAAATATTTATTTCATTTTTTACTAGCAATAGTATCTCTTCTTAGCAACGCTAATCTCCACATTGAATTAGGCAATTATTGCATATAATTAACCTCCAACTGGAATCAAGTACCCAGTAATACAACAATAGGGATTCAATCACTAGAGGGAGCTCTTGCCTATGTCTCTTGAAAAAATACGAAGATGCCAAACAGACATGAGTATTTTTCCTTAACGCTTCAGTAGCAGTGAATATGATAACTAGTCTAGTTTATTCATGTGTACAGTACTCTAGTCATTGCTCTTGCAACAGCAATTTTAATGAAGTAAAGCAAAACTGACAAAATTGAATACATTCATGGCAGAACATGCACGTGAATTGTTTGCCATGCCCATTTACAAGAATTGTCCTAGGTAAGAGAGGATGCTACAAAAGAATCATGATACTTGGATCAAATTACAATATTTTGCAAGCAAATGTAAGAAACAAGTAGGGAAGAACTAGATAAACCGCACAAATACACAGACATGTACTGGCTATAAAAATCACTTACTCTTAGTCGTACCTGCATCCCAAACTGGACTTGTGGAGGGGGGAAAAGGTTCCCCTGCTGGCCAAACGGCTGACGAGGGCCCATGAAGGGTCTGGGCTGGTTGGGGGGGCCACCTTGTTGATTCAAGCCGACCATCCCCTGATGACCTTGGTGGGGAGGGAGGTTGGGTCTTGGGGGTTCTCTCGGAAAAAGTCCTAGCGGACCCTGACCAGGTTGGTTAAAGGCTGGTCCTGGTGGGCCGAAGCCCATGTGGCCCTGGCCGGGCAGCTGCTGCTGGTGAAGGTTGTGGCTGCTGTTCATCAGAGGACTGGGGCCCTGGTGATCAAACATGTGCTGCCCTGGAAACCGTGTTGACTCAGTGCGCTCTGTGCACACAGAAGGAAGATCAAACAACACCACAACAAAGATGTCAGTTTCTTTTGCCTTGCGAGCCAATTTCAATAAATCAGTCACTCCCTCTCCAGATGTATAGTGCTATGGCAAGGAAAACGACAACAGACAACTCTATCGAGGTGAAAGTGTAAACAAAAGGTGGTGGTTTTTAATTCTGCATCAACACTGAATGAAAAATCTGAAATATAGATATTTAATGCATTTTCCAAGGCTCTTTCAGATGTATATATATACACGCATGCATTTAACATGAGTGGTGCTGATAGAGCACCAGGAATCTAACAGCATACCCTGTAGGTATACCGCCAGAGGTGATGTCAAATTGGATTAAATATGCCAACAGAGCTTCGTAGCGCTCGTCCAAGGTGGGTGTGAGACTCACCTCCCATGAAGTGGGGCTCTCTGTCTTGGGGGCCTTGCGGTAGCTGGTTCCTAAAGGGCTCCATGTGATGAAGGGGCCGCTGGGGCTGGCCAAAATTACCAGAAATGTGGTGCTGGAAGTCTCCCGGTCCCTGGGATAACACAAAACTCATTAATTATAGGCCATACTGGGAACTCAATAATCACAAACAAATTAAACTAATGAAAAATGGGAATTTGTTGTGGAGAATGCATGGGCAGGGAGCGCTTGTAATTGAAAGGCTTGGGCCATTAAAAAAGATGCAGAATCTTGAGTTGTAAACATCAATATGCATGCCAATATTAAAGAAACCCTTTGGCCTGAATTCGTGAGTAAACCTGCTTTAATGCTGCTTGGGGCTTTGTTGATAAACCTTCTAAAAGCCTGTCTCTAACAAGGAAAGGGTATTTCACCTTTGTTTCAACCACGAATGTTCCACAGCTTTCTACTCATTGTATGCACATTACTCCCCATCTATCTTCCAAGGAAAACTAGATAACAACCCTTTAATCCCTCTTTGGAATTTGAATCCCTCACATAACTTTCTCCTTTATTCTTTTAAACATCCATCTCTGTTGAAAAATTAACCTGCTATTCAACACGTGGCACTTCCACAAATGGGCTGCTTGCCTCCTCCAAGCCCATTGTAAATTACTTAAGATGCTATCAAGGCTTAATCCATCTTTATTCCACTCCTGCGTGGCGGTATTTAGAGATGATAGGTGTTAGAAAGCTAGAAGGCCAGAGTCCCAAAAACTTGCTTAACAGAAAGTTAATCAAAGGGGCTTAAAAAGACAGCGGATCACAATGAGGGCGCAATCATACCGTTCCAAAAAGGTCAGACAAGCAGGTTTGCACAATGAGGACTCTGGTGTCCATATAATACCTCTCAAATAAACCCGCTCATCCTTTCGCTTTTAATCCTTGATAAACAGACGGGCTGCTCAATATGCAACTGATGCTCGGATAGTTCTCAGCAGTGAGGGGATAACAAAGACAAATATAATGAAGAGGGGCCAAATGTCAAAGTATTTAATAAAGAATGGAAAATTGAGTTTAAATAGATGTTTTGTTTCAAGGTTTCAATGTTAACTTCTGAAACCTAATACCAATATAGATTGTAGGCATTGAAGCATATTCTTTGTTTTCAGGATATGGTATTGTTCACAAGAGAGGTAAGAAGCTGTGACTGCTATCAATTAACCAAGGAAGACTTTAAATTTCAACATGCACAATAAGGAGGATAGAATAAATTATTAAAATTAATAATTTATATATATATATATATATATATATATATAAAAATTATTAAAATTAATAATATATATATAAATTATTAAATTATAAATTATTAAAATTAATAATATATATATATTAATATATATATATATACATATACATATACATATATATATATATATATATATATATATATACATATATATATATATACATATATATATATATATATATATATATACACACACACACACATATACACATATACACATATACACAATTTTATATAAAAAAATAAATAAATCATAATATAAATAATCATATATATAGTGTGGTCGTTGGCATCTTTATGTCGTGGTTAAACTGAATGTCATTATCTAAACAGAATAAATATTCTAATACCTTTAATTGGTGCCGAGATTAATATTTCAAAACCCGTCTCCACCAGCAAAATTTTAATGCAGTAATACTAGAGGCTATGACCCCCCATTTGCCCGGTCTTTTAACAATTAAATTTGATGGGATGATAATATATGATAATCATGAGTAATCATGTGCCCACTGGTAAATGGAATGTCACCTGCATTTCAAATTGTGTCCTTGGCAACAGGAGCCTAAATGCGATTGACAGCTGGGGAATCCAACACTATGCTATTCATCAGCCCAGTTGTCTGCATACCCTTCCAACCCCACCTTCTACGTTCTGATAAGAAGCAAAACAGCTCGCTGCTACTATGCTATCAATATCTAGCACAATCACAGACCTCAGGGAACAAAAATTGCACAGTACTGACATTCAAGGTTGGGAAAAGAGGTACATAAAAATACTGCTTTTTTTAAACAAAGACTGGCTCTTTGTGAAAGCATGGCTCATTTGGCAACAGGGTTGTAAATCCACATGAATGCAATTGGATGCAGCTATTTTCCATTGGCTAATTTGCATAAATCCATATAAAATGCACTTTCCAGGAAGATGTCAGTCAGTACCAGCACCACCTGATGCCTGGGCATCATTAACTAGAAGGACAGAGTAACTTAAGGCACTTTGGCTGACTTGCTGTCAAGCAATTTCCCTCAATGCAGTGATTACTTTAAAGGCATTTCCGTCATCTCTTGGATGGGTTCTTTGCGAGTGAAATAAAGGACCTTTTCCAACAGGAAATCACTGACTGAAGATCTCTTTCTCTGACGTGAAATTCAGCCTTCGGAATATATGGTGCAAAAAGGCAAGAGGCTCACCCCAGCCCCATCAAACCGCCAGCATGTTTGATTCATTCAAGTACCGTTCAAAAAAGGTCTTCGTGCCTTTGGGACACAAACTTGTGGAAAGTGAATTTTAACTGGCAGTATATCCTGGTTTCACAATTCCATTATGTGCCAAGCTGGCTAGTCTGAGCCCCAGCCCATCCATGAAGAGTTGCTAACTAAGTCCCGCTACTGCAGCCTCGACCTCCAAAAGACTACTGCCTAAAGCCCCTATCACGCATTTCCAGTTGTGCAGCCAGGCTCGTATCGGTGTTTACAGATTTGCTTTAACAGCATTTGGCCAGGGCAGGCAGTCTAATTGCCGTAATGATATTGCCCTCACAAAAAGGGACGCTAACCGTGTGGAGAGGGAGAGAAAGTGAGGCGAAAGGGAGGGAGAGGAGCAGCTGCTACTCACAGGGAACCTCTGAGGACCCACAGCAGGTCTGGGTTGGCTCTGAGCAGGAGGCATCAAGGGCACTGCAATGAGAGGGAGCGAGAGAGAAAGAGAGCAAGAGAAAGGGGGGTGGATAGAGGAGGGGGAGAAAAATGAAAATGAGGGGCAGGAGGCAGAGAGAGGGTTGTGATAGTAGAAAGGGAGGAGCCCATTAGACATCTCCATGCTAAAGGCTGTTACACAGACATACATGTTACATTTTATATCAGAGTTACTTCTCACATCTTAACACTGCTAGGCACGGACCAGGGAGCTCAAGGAAATAAGAAATAATGAGAATAATTTGCCAAACTCAACAACTATAAATGAATAAGACATTTGCTGTTTGACAACATTTGGCACAATACAATTTAACTGGATGTTCATATTGCTGCCATACTGCTTTAAAATAAGAGTTACTCTAAGTGCATGTCAACATGTACAACTCGAAAATATTCAATTGGAATTTATTGCTTAAATGAATATATAAATAAATATACACGGGCATATACAAGTACACACGCACACACTTAATCATAACCACAGGCAATCCCTGATTTTCCAGAACACATTTTCCCCATGCGCACTTGCACACAGTGACACACACACACACAGACGGACTAACACGCTTTACTAACAACATTTAAATCTTGGCCTGGACAGACAGGCCAGATAAACCCATCTCAGGGAATGAAATGGTGATGTAGCCAGAAGAAAAATGGAGGATAAACCCATTACTGGCTGAGAGAGCTATTCACTTGTCATTCAACCAAACAACAAAATGACATTCTAATCCAGACACCTTTCAGGACAGTGTAAGGATAACCAGCCAGAGCATGCACCTCAACTGAGCATCTTCCTGATTAACCAGGGCTGCACAATGTTTGAATAAAATTTAAATTAATTTCATTCTCAGAATTTAGATAATTAATCTCATCTTTTAATTTTTTATAAAAACAATATTTATTGCATATATTTTTGTCTTCATGCAGACAGGACATTTTTGACTAATATGGGACTGGCACATCAACTTTGCACAAGACAAAGGTCACACTGTCATCTTAAACAGAAATCATAAGGCCAACAACTGCTTCACTTAAATGCTGAAGACCAAAATAATGAAACGTAAAACACAGAAGATCTCTGGATTTTTAAATCCAATAACCATTACAAATCATTGCATTGTGTGTATTACATATACACATAATGCAACGGTTAGCGGTAACTATTGTAATATATATAATATATGCTGATCTTTGAATCCAAAAAGTTCAACACAAACAGATATGATCCACTCAGTTTTCCCATGGGTCTCATCTCACATTTAAGCTCAAGTCTTGTGATTTGTTGAGGCTATTTGTAGGAGAGCTTGGTTTGATGCAACATACCTCCTTGCTAATGCATAAGTGGCAGAACTGCTGGCATTTATGATTGAGAATGCAAAATCACATTTTTAATACCATTTATTTGCACACTTTGGAGAATCCAGAAAAACAATGGAAATGAGGGGGAAATATTTTAAAGCCAGAGAATTGAAATAAGAACAGCATGGATTAACGTACCTTGTACAGAGGATGACGTGGGCCCTCTGAAATGGGGGTTAATGTGGATGTTTTTGGACTGTGGAGGCTGCTGCTGGTGATGCTGGGGGAAGTTGGGGGGCGGGGAGCTCATCATTCGTGGTGGCGGCTCCATCTGGGGCCGCAATGGTGGGGAGCGGTGAGCCATGTGTGGGGGGATGAGGGGCTGAAGGGCCTGCTGGGCCAGTGGGCGCCCATGGTCTTGGAAGGGAGGAGGACCTCTTGGACGTGAAAGGTGGTGCTGCTGGGAGTGCAGTTGCTGCTGATGAGGCTGATGAGGAAGAGGCATTCGGGAGGATTGCTGCTAATTGGACAGAGATGGGGGAAACGGAGAGGAGGGAAAAGCAAAACAACCTGTCAAAACATTTCTTTCTGGCAAGATTCTGATATCACTGCTTGCAGCCATGACACAACAAGTCAATTCACAAGCAAGACGGAAGACGGCTTCCTAAATTAATTTAATGCAAGGCTCCCCTGAAGATTAAAAGTTTGTGTTCTTCAGAATTTGTACAAGTGACATAAACCTGAAGGTAACTGGAGTCACTATACATGTTAAGTGAGCTACAGCCATTAAGATGAAAAAGCCAGCTGTCTGATAGCATAAGAAAATATCAACCAGGGATGCACCAACTGATAACAATACTTGTAGGTGAAGTAAAGTTTCAAATGGGTGCTTGATAATTGGCCAGTCTATCCGTTTAAGCTGCCAAACAAACAAACCAGTGACCAATTTAGTCAAGTGGTTAAACATACAGTATGTTGTAAAAAGTACACGCTCATTAACAGCAGTAAGCATATTGTTTGTGGTGTTGGCATGTTGTCCATCTGTCATTAAATATTAATTTCTAGTGTTTGTTTTGCTTTTATTTTACAGCCTATAATCATAAAATAAATAATAATGGAGAGCTGAAGGGACATGCCGCACAACCTTGAGAACAATTTAACACGCTGCTACATTATTTGCAATTTATTAATCTTATACAATAGTTTTGTTTTTGGGAACTTTTGTATAATGTAGCCTTGGTATAATAATAATAATAATAATTATAGTTATTAAATAAACAGCAAAAAAGGAAATGTAGCATCTTTAACGTCACAATTAACAGGAAGGGATTATGGCTGCAACGAGACGGTAATGTGGTAACCTCGCGTTACTGAAGATCATCACCACTCAGTCTTTTCATTTAGGTTACACGTTCAAAGTGACTTTTTCCCTAGACCTTCAAAAGGTCTTGTATGAACTGATGAGCCATGTAAATCAAAGGATTAAATGCTTGGAGTGATATCTAATAATAAAAGCTCACAAGAAACTAAATCCTGGGAAAAGAACAAATTACATTTTGTATAATAGTCTAAATGGATGACTGCCAAATGATTTGTTATAATCCATATATCAACATAGATACGGGGGAGCAGAGCGTTTTGACTTTTGTCATGCGTAAACGACCATAGATTTGAAGGTCTTAGACAATGAAGAGAGCCTCCGCGAACAAAACACATGTGAAGAACTAAGACACCCAGCCATGTTCTAACTGTGACAAAAAGAAGAAGGTAAAGAAGTCCAGCCAGTTCAAATCTTCTTATCCAGTGAAGCTCTTGTGCTTTCTTTAGCTGCTCTCCAGGAGTGGCTCAATATCGAGTGACACGTTATTCAGCGTATCCAAAAACATTCTCCCTTTAAAAGTGTTCAGATTGTTTACCTGCATGCCCATCATCATGGGGATCCTCTGGTCAATCATTCTTCCTCTGTTTCCTCCTCTAAAATCTACCATTCCAAAAGGTGGGAAGCCTCCTCTTCCTCGGCCTCCTCGCATTCCTCCTCGCATGCCTCGGCCTCCATATCGGTTCTGTCTCTTTTGCTTTTCTTGTTCTTCAAACTCCATCAGATCTTGCTTGGCCTTCTCTGACAGTTCTAATGACGAGTAGAACGGGAAAACAGAGTACTTGTTCATTAACAGGTTCAAGTTCGTAGTATTTCAAGGATTTAAGATCTAGAAACATTTGAGAATACAGTTTGGTTGTTACTGAACAAAGAATAAATCATGCCCAGTCAGAATAATTTGTACCTAGTGTTTCAGGAATATTTCTTCTGTTACTGCCTGCATCAGCCAACCGCACAACAGCGCCATCCTTTCTTTCAGATTTGAACCGTATGCGTCCAGACTCCTCATCTTCCTCATCCTCCTCGTCCGATTCCTCTTTTGTTTCTTCTTCAGGCACAACTTCATTTTCAACCTGAGGACATTTTCAAAGGTTAAACATTAAATGAATAATTGTTGGGATTCTTTTTTACACAATCGGCAGTGTGCATCACGAAACCTCCTCTCCTGCACTGTTGTCTAGAGAAGAAACAATTAGCTAATTAATACATTAGTTAAACCATAATTCTGATAATCAGTTTGTCATTTTTTCAGCAAAAGCTGGTTCCAGCTTCTAAATTGAACAATAAGATTCACCTCTACAGTAAATATTCAATGGCTTTCTAAGTCTTCTACGACATTGAACCGAATATCTGGGTTTTGGACCGCGAGCCGGACAAAACAAGACATTTAAAGATGAAATCTTCAGTTTGAGGCAAAACAGAAAGACTTTTCAGTTTTTGGGCCAAATAAATAATAAATTAAAATCAAGAAATAGCAGATGATGATGATAATAATCGTTCTACTGGTCAACATTTAACACAGAATATCATTTTTCATCTGCATGAATGCTCACACGCCTATGTTCACACACTATGATGAAGAGTAAGACAATTAATAAATGGTTAACCATCTGCACTCTTTGTTGGATTTCCACAGCAGATTCTGAAAATAAATGCTATCAATCTATAGCAACCAAAGGTGTAAGGTGTAGTATGTCGAGTGTCAGCAAACCTCTTCTGTGTCAAAGACCTGAGAGCCCTCGGCTGTGTCTTCCTCCTCCTCTTCCTGCTGCTCTTCTCGCCCTACCTCCTCCTGATCCTCGGGGACCTCCTCCTGTTGGACTCCATGTTCACCCAGACGCTCATCATCATAGGAGGTTTGGTATTCATCATCCTTTAAAGATCACATGGATAATATGTATTGATTAGTTAAAGTGGTAACGACGCTAAAAGAAGGATCAGCAATGTCTGATTCAGCACTAGAAAATAATCTCTTAGTGGCTCTTTTGAAAATGAAAACATCTATTTATGCTACGCGATGCTGTTCGGATGTACGGAAGATATATGAATATAACCATAAGAGATACGTGGATGAGTTCATCTGACATCCAAGAGCACATTTTATAAAATATGGATACATTTTTATTTCATTTAAAATCGCTAAAATAAATAAAAGTGGACTTAATGATGATATACTTGGGAGTATCTGCAATTTAGACGTAGAAATGTTTACCTTTTTTAATGAAAAGGGGCAACAATCATACAGAGCATACAGGCAAACATTAAAATGTTATGGAGAGGATTTGAGGGAGACACCATGTAAACCCCCCTCCCAACTGAAATTACCATAACAGTGGGAGCAAGGCTTCATTACTATTCCTGACAGTATTTGAAATTCAATGAGATGTAAATGTTTGACATGATATACAGAAAAGCAGGCACGGATAAAAGCACTCCTTCCCAGTTCAGTGATGGTGAAAATATCATTGACTGACTTCTCGCAAATCACTCTGTTATTGGCCGCACTAAAAGTTCATGACTCCGTGCCAAAAAACATCCCACAGACATAAACATTCTGGGAGATGACAAATCCATAAGAAAATGTGAGTTCAAGTCATGATGTAATCATTTTATATAATCCTAAAAACACATCCCAGTCATTCCAGCAACCTCAAACCTATGGTAAAGGAGTTGCGAGTAATTCAAACATTCTAACTGCATAACACCCTCTAACAAAAACTCATTGCTAAATAAGGTCAGACTGTAGGTCACACCATGGTGTTTGGTGTTGCGCTCCATTAACCTGCCAAACAGCAGCACATATTAATGCAGAAAAAAACGGAAAAAAAACTCAGCAAACCAGACGGATGGACAGGCTGCCCCAAGGGAACACAACGGCTTAATCCTTTAAACTGTTCCACATAGTACTCAATGAATACCATTGTGAGCATAATGTCAAGGCCAGGCAGTTTAGTGACCTTGTAAACAATTATTACACATAATACAAATACACATCCACACCTGCAGACATTTCCCAAATCCAGAATAGGCATCCACTTGTGCCACACATCCTCAGTAAGAAGGTCAACATCTTATCTTTGTTTGGGGAAAAGAGGTAGGCCAATATATCTCTGTCAGGTGCCAAACACCATCACACCTTGGTAAATGGACCATAACGGACATTTGCACATGGATCTGGTCTTATCTTTGATCCTCTTAGTCCTGGCTAAGAGGGAAGGGAAGCGAATAAAAGCGAAACTCGCATCAATCATTGGAAAACTGTATGGGGTGTCCTCAGGAAGGTCAATAATCTTTTCACCTGCATTAGACTTTATCAGATCCCGTCTAAAGGCCGAGATAAAAGCCCCCCACATTAACCTCCGCCGATTGGCAGCACATCTCCCCCAACACAAAGCAGCTTCTTACTCCCCCAAAGATAAAGGGCCCAAGGTCACAATGGCACAGGGATTTAGAGGCGACAGCAGAGCATTACCTCATGCCAAACAAGCTGTCAACACAAACTTTGTCAGCATGATGGAGAAAATTAACTGGCAGGAAGTGATAATGAATCTAATCCTCCCCTGCCCAAAAACGCCAACCAACATCTCCTTCTCCTGAATAGATTTTCAATCCTGACTGTCCCCTTACCGAGACAAGAAAACTGATAATATCTCTAGGATACAATAGAGTTGGACAAAAAGGGGAGTTAGAGGATGTGTGTGTGTTTTTTTGTGTGCGCATCTGCAGGTTTTTACATGCGAGTAAGCAAATGTGAGAACTCACTTGAAATTCACCATCCATGGGCTCATTGATTTGGATGTCTAGCACTTCATCCTGGTAGCCATCGTCACCCTCAGCTAGCTCTCCAGTGTAATCCATTTGATCTTCAGGCATCTCTGCGTTGTCTTGGCTGTATTCCTGTGTGTATTCCTCTTCCCCCTCTTGCTGGTAACCCCCCTCACAGCCCTTTTCACCCAGGTTCACAACGTCATCTGTGTAGTTTGTTTCCTGCGCGTTGTCCTGCTGGCCATAGGATGTGCCCAAGCTGTATGTGGCATTGAGGCTCACTTCCTGACCACTGAAAACAAACAAACATAAGGACTTTGCAGAAACCAGAAATTAAGTATGATGGTAAAATATGCAAAATTTGGACTTTGACTGTCAGCTATACAACCACAAGTGTTAAAAACTTGAACACGTGGCACTTATTTTATTAGCTTACCTCATAGTTACATCTTCATTATCACTTTGTAGAAGGTCATCATTCAGCTCTTCATCTGACACTTCTGAGGGATTCTAAAAACAAAAATATAACTATTATGGTGTCCACTTTTAAATGTGTTTGCTAATCTTCCTCAGTTGTGCGTAAGGCCTGGGGGCAGGGGCCCACCTCCAACCCCAAAGGATGCTCTATTCCCATGTGGTGAAGGCAATCTGGGCAGGTCAACACTGTTCTTTTTTGTCCACTGTACTTCCTCCTGGTTCACATCAACAGTTCCCCCTGTGGAGGAGCCACCTGCTACAAGTGAACTGTTCACTTCTATTTTCTAAATGTTCTACCAACACCCAATGTTTTGGATATTATTTTCCGTTTTCTGCTTGTAAGCAGAGAAACCATACTGACAAGCCAAGTGTTCTTTGGCACAAAATATAAAATCAAAGTAAACAAACAGTGAGATTTTGTATTTTCTTACCTTCTTCCCTGACAGCCAATCCTCCCCCAACAAATCTTCTTCCAAATCACTTTTAACAAGAAAAGACAAGTAAGACAACCAATAACAGGTTAGCCGAGTTAGATAACAGTGCAGAGTGTTATGTCTATTTACAAATGAAGTTATTCTGTAAAAATAAAAAGTGGTTGTTTTCACTATATATCCCTCTGTATACCTACGGTTGGTTATAGTTAGGTTTTTATCGATAATCCTCATCAGCTCGCTTTGTTATCGATACTCTACTCGATTCTTTTTCATTGCTAAATGATTGCTTTTAATATTATATTTATATAAAAAAAAGAAATTCTGAACAAGATTCAAATGTATTCATATTTTGAATATAACTAAATGTATTTAGATCAACATCAGTAATGTTACAACATCAAAGTCAATAATATATCACTCGAAACAAATCTAAAATGTCAATAAATAAATAATATTCCTGACATCATAATACTGAGTGAGATGGGGTTGGGAGATTGGACGAATATATTGGCAATAGGATGAGTACATAGGGGTTTTGGGGTGTTTTTTTCTCATTCAATATCTGCCCACGAAGAGCAAGTGAGTGCCGCTGCTCAGCAGACAGCTGCTCAGCAGACAGCTGCTCAGCGAGCAGAGAGAGACTGCGGGTATGTAGAGTCAGCCCATTTAAACATCTAACTCTGTAAGTGAAGTGTTTATTTTGACCCAACCAGAGTTAGTAATTGCTGGAACAGCCAAAAGACTACACCAAGACGTTCTTGGTGAGATTTATTTTGTTTCTGTCGAATTCGAACTGTGTATCACAATGCCCCACCACTCGCCGGGTAGAATGAAACACTTGAACAATCGTACCCAACACAAGTTTAGAACAAATGATAAACAATCATCCTGTCCTCCTCCCTCTGCTGATTCACTACCTGCAGGTACCGCTGGTAGAGGGAGGAGGTGCTGGTTTGTCTCAGCCAGAAGCTTAATTTACAAGAAACATTAAGTTACCATTAAGTCTATCACACCACTTAAGCCTAAATGTAACTAGCTTCACTGAGCAAATCGCTACAGCCATTCATTAGTCGTAATGAATACAGATAAATTGAAGGATTACGCAATCCTTAAATGGGATGAGAAAATTATTCGGCTTCTTAAGATAAATATACTATGTCAGCCATTAAATTATCTGAAAAATATCACAAAGCTGAAAACAAAGTTGTTTTCTTTACACCTGAAAAGTTGATGTTTTGTAGATGCGTAGTTCTCACAGTATAATTATGTTTTGTTTACAGGCAGACAGGATTATTATGCTGCATTCAACACATCTTTATTTGACTAGCTTAGCAGGCTGTGAATTAGATACACTACAGGAGTCTTCTCAGAATATGATTATTTACCTCTCTAGATCGTCATCTTCACCTCTCCTCCTGCGTGACCGCTCAGCACCAGGTTTGTCATATTCATCAAAGTCATAATCTGCAACAGAAAGACAGTTTTGCTTACAGAGCAATAGACTATGCTAATAATATTCACCATCCTCATTGGTTGATATCAGTCTTTCATACTGGACTGCACCATTTGAAATGTACAGAGACTATTAGCACACCAAGTTGTTGTTTTAGATTGGGGTGCCCCTCCTGCCAAGCTGATACAACATTTCCATTTGTACCAACTGTATGGTATACTGCAGACTGGTAAGCATCCCTCGCAGGTATTTTCAGACATGAATGAACATGTCAAAAATACTGATGAAAGCAAATTACTTAAATTAAGAAGAAAACTTGTTTTTTTACTAGGTTTTTAGAAAGATGACCATTTTGTTTTAAAAGTTGTAAAATCAAGAGATGTTAATTTCTTAAGAGGTGGGGGAATTTACCCGAAAATATCTACAAACGACATAACCAAAGTAAATTGAAAGCTGCTCTTCAACAATTTGCACCAGCTGCATGATTTGGGTCTCATTCAAAAGATAACTCTCTTTTTTGTTCTTAATCACTCCAAGTGCTTCTGGCACTGAGTAATAGTGGTCTGAATATACTGAATTTGAAGAAAATACACTCCGTCTGAAGTTTGTTGTTGAAAAAGATGCCTGAAAATGGGTATAGCTGGTAGGTATGAACTGGAAAACACAATAGAAACATAGCACCAAGTGTTACCAAGTTCAGGTTAAAATTTCAGATAAAAAGGAATAAAAACAGGTTTTTCTAAGAGTAACACCAGGCGTTCACAAGCTGTGCATTTGGAGATATTATAATATTTATTGATTAAATAGGCCATAAATAACTATTGGCCTTTACTATAAATAACTATTATATACCCAATATTCCCTGTCAGTAGTAATGACACAAAGTAAGTGAAGTATAAACAAAAGAAATTGTAATATTTTTGTATTTTGTAATTAATAAATACAATTATGAAAAAATAACAACATTTGTAAAAAATAACATTTGTAAAAAATAAAACCATGGTTATCACATGTTTAAAGGTTCAGCAGTTCATTGGCTACACGATACGAGAGTCACCGGGAGACTTGGCGGCTGCTGGCTACATTTGTAAACAAAAGAAGAGGGCTGGCACTTATCAAGTTGACACTCATTGGCTATTGATGGTATGGCATGGAAGCTCCGATTGGCTCAAATGAGGTGTCAATCGAAAGGTCAGAGTTCGGCATCCAGTTAGCAAATATCAAAATAAAGCTAATAGCTTGCTACATGCCGTTTTTAGCGAGCATCATTGTGAAAATAAACACATCGATCAGCTGATTTTAAAGATTGCAACAGCTGTTCATGGGCTTTATCAATGTGACATGTTCAAGGTGGATATATTTTTACTGGAAACGATCGTTTGGACCTCTGCAATGACACAGGAAGTGTTTTTGGATTATTACTGATTGCAGGATTATGACGAGACTTCATAGGTGAGTTGGCTCAAAGTTATGAGTTTGATTGTGAGTGTACTTGCTTGTGTGAGATGCCTACTGTACTTGCTGTTGTGATTTTGATCTCAAAACTGTTTTTATCACTAAATAGACGTGACCCTAAGCTTTCGAACGACATGTGGCGTAGCGTAACAACTCCATCATGATGGACTGTAGGGAACACAGGGCAAGATACAGCCTCTCTGAAAATGGATGTTAAGTGGTTAAAGATCTATATCTGAGAAAATATTTTTCCAGCCGAATCAAATTGTTTTAAAGGATATTTAACCTTTTAAATATTTAACTCCTTTCTTGACAGGGATTGTATAAAAAGGCAATTAAGTAGGTTCTTGCATGAGTATTAACAAGGCTTTAATGATTGGCTTGGTGGTGTGAGTTACCCTTGACCCAATCACTTACTCAGCCACCTCTGCAGATCAGATAACCAATGTTATAAAGACGAGAAGGAAGCAAGCAGAAAGCAACACAAGCTAGCCAGAAGCGAAACAACATTTTAACAAAGTACCACCACATTCAATTTGTCATGCTTTCTTCTTCTCCTGTGTACGTGCTGTAGATTTGTCCACAGCATCCACATGGACTAGTGCGGTTTGAGCAAGTATGTACACGATAATTGTTGTGGACACACCCACAGAGGAGATGGCTTTCATGAAATATGTTCACAGGCCTGGTGCATGCATTTCACCAACTCAAGTCACCTGTATAGACTCTGGCTATAACTGACATACTAAGCATCTTCCGACAGTCACGACAGTGCCAATGCTATTTATAAACGATGAAGCAAATGTGGAATAAAAACACCGCGTAAACTGCGTCATATACTGGTGCCCCCCATTAACACATGCAGTCGTCAATACAGCCCCAATTCTGGCGACATGGACCATAAATACAATAAAGCACTGTATGACTACTAGTAATGTTAGGTAACGTAGTTCGGTTAAAGCAGTTTGACAAAATGCCACCAAACATTGGCTAAAGAACTGCGTGTTCTTTCTAAACGATTGCCTTGTGCGAAGTCGGATAGCTTCCATCAGCAATGCTGCGGCGGCTAATGTTAGCTTGCATTTTAGCCTAAACACCTGACTTTATAGTCATTATTCGCTCTTTTTTTTTGTTTACTTAACGTTAAAAATTCAGTATATTTAACATGACAAACAGAGTGCCAGGTGTATTCTCGATTAGTCATTCGTTTTTTGTTTTTACACGTTTTCCAACCCGTTATACTTGCGTTATGTTAAACCATGCTAGTTAGCTAAATTGCTTACAATACTAGCAAACGCAGCTGCTAACAATCCAGAATTTTGGACGGAAAATTAAAAGCTTACATTAGCCCGTGTCTTGTGCCTCAATTGATTTGCTTAACTCGTGGGTAATATCACTCAGCGAATATACACTCTCATAAATGACACTAATTACGCTGAACTATACAATGCTATAATGTTAACTCAACGCTAGCGTTAGCAGCCAAGCTATCGCTTCCGTTCGCTATAACTTAACGTTATTTCTTATTACCACCTAGAGTGTCAGAAAGTGTGTTCAAAGTATTGCAAATGTATCTATAGTTAACCATAGCTAAGGTCCAGTGTGTGGCCTACCGTCAATGCAGGAATGTTTTCAAACCTTAGTAACATTAGCTAGCCATGTTAGCTAAATTAGCTACATAGCTAACTTAGCATTGTCGACAAAAGACGCTACCGTTACTCACCCTGAGCGTTGGCTGACATGGTGCAAGGCGCGTCCCGCTTAAAGTCTGTCTACAAAACTGGTGGGTGCATGTAATCTTTAGTATTTCACCATTTTGACGGTACAAAACGTGAGACTAGCAAGGGAACAGCTTCTATGCGGCAGGGATTTCTATTCACGACCAGAGTACAAACATGGCCGAGCTGTGTTTGCTGCAATGATGCATTGTGGGTGGGAAACACAACAGAAGCGAGCTGCTTGACAGGTCAGGTAAACACACTGGCTGATCATTATGGATCAGACATTTATCTGCCCTCCACAACTGCATGCAGTCCGTTACACATGTATGTTGTGGAAAATACGTTTGTTGTACAATTGCATAGCTTATATAATTGATTAAGTATTGCTTTCATAAATACGTGCCTCATTAATAGGCTTAATTCATTAAGAAACAGACACATGCATGACTGACTGAGAAGCCTCTGTCTGTCCTGTGTATGTTTAGAAATGATTAGTAGGCCCACAGGCAAATATATTTTCTTTTGGGTTTCTTCCTGAACACCTGTGCAGAATTGGAAACACAATGTTTTTTCTACACATACAGTAAATACCTTGCAATCAAATGGCCCTTATTGTAATTGTGAAAACGTTAAGTGCCTTTATACTGTACAAGATAATAAATACACTTTACCACCCTTAATTTGACAGTAATCTTCACACTCAGTACTACTCTGGACAGTTTTAGGTTTGGATCATCATAGGGTTGACTGGCAGGACTCATAGATGAGAAATACTGTAGGTTGTTCTTACAATGTGGTTTCTGATATGCTTATAAGTCAGATGTTGTGTAGATATGTGTGGAGGTAAAAGGAGTTTGAAACATCTGTATGGACAGAACTTAACTCACTATCAGTCCCATCTTTCTTTGTGGAGGCACTTTTAATAGCACAACACATTTTTGCATGCATCAGAGCCTCAAAAAAAAGAGTCCATTTTTTGTTTCCAACTTTGGTGCTACAGAAAATGTGCAGTATAAATGCTCGTCCTTTTTAAATCCTGGTGAATTTGGCAAATCAAAAAGGTGCTTATTCTTTATTCAAGTCACTCCTTTGATTTTTCTTCCCTGTAAGGTCAAAGCCTCTTTTTTTAATCTCTGACCAAGTTTCTTCCTCTTTCATGCTTAAGTCTGGGAGTCAAAGTTGTTGTCTGCTTCTACAGCTAGACTACAGCAGAATTCTAACCCCCAAATTCCTCCTTGGCTGACAAACGTCAACAAAGACCCCGAGAGACACCAAAGAGAGGTGAGCAGTGAACTGAAGCCTCATTGTATTGGTTCATTATGGCGTCCCGCAGTGAGGAAGAAGCTATTTTGTAGCACCACAAGGTCAATATCTGAAAGCCAGAGCGACGGAGGGGATCAGCCATGAGATTTTTAATTTGAGAAAGCGTAAAGGGGTTTTCCTAGTGAAAGACAGTGTGTGAATTTTAATGGACTGTGGGGATTGTACAGAGAAGATGTTGAGTTGGCAAATGTGTTCCTCTTCTTTTAAAAAGTAATATGAAAAGCAATCACCCAGTCACTTCTTTATGTCATGTGCAGTTATTGCTGCATTCAGGCCAATATTGATAAGAAAATAAAATAAATGACAAGGGCCCAGTGCTGCCGTTTTTTATAACATGATTTCTAAACTTTCTAAAAGCCTGATGTTTCAGCCTCCCAACCTTACATTGTTCATGCTGTATGTACATGCACACACTTGTGTATCTAGTTTTTCTCCGTCAATTGAATGCAGATGCAATTCATATCAATATGTATTCCACACCTTATTAAATATTCACTCTAAACAGCTGTTCCCAAAGCTGTATGAGATCTTTCTATGCTTCCTGGATTCACTTTCCCAGGAATTTTGATTTTACTTCCAAATAGATGTGAAAAGGGGAGCTGTCACACTCTATTATGGTGACCTCAATGATTCTGTGCCCTATCCAAATCCAGCGGTTTTCCATAACAATGCAAATTAAAGGGTGCAAAGCCGAAGGAGACAAGACTTGTTATTTTCCATCCAAAGGACAGAGGTTCTTTACAACAAACGTGTCTGTACGCCTTTAACTTGAATTTAAATGCCAACTTGGAAGTTGTTTTGTGTGAGACAATAAGATTTTTGCTGTCAATTCATGAGCGTCACCAACTGTCTTGAGAAAGTGGTACTGGAGCTGTGGAGTGTCTAGGCCTGCAGAATACTTTTTTGCATATGAAATATTTAATAAGTTCATTCTGTAAATCATTTTGCATTGTGTTTAGATGCCCACTAATGTCCAAGTTGGATCAGTTTTCATAATGATCGTCAATGCAGATGAGGTTTAATGCAGAAAATCCAGTTATCCATTTGCCTTACACTACTGTTACACTATGTTACTGGACACATTGTAAAGTGCAAATTCAATGCACATTCCAGTTAAAGAGTTCTTACTTATAGTCTCTATTCTCAGCTTTTATTGTATTCTATTTAAGTTTTTTGAAATTGTATTTTAGATCTTACCTGCCCCATTTGTTTTTATATGATGCATACATCAGTGGAGATATCCTGCTATTCATAAAGCCTACTTTAATGCTAGGACCATTGCAGTTATTTCAACTGTATCATGTGTCATGTGTATTGTACAGTATGTCACATTTAAAAAGCATTTGAAAAAGGCAAACATGATTATTGTTTTGCATTTAGGCCATGTGAAGTACACCTAATTGTATAATTTATGTACATGTCTTTGTAATACATATTACCATGCATCTGCAATGAGTGAATAGGCTGCAGTCAGTGACCCACATCTCACTGCTTAACTCAGACTGTTGTTTTATTCAGTGCACTGTCAAAAGACTGGTGAGTAGGAAGAGAGGCGGGAGTTTATACTTATCGGCCATTGTGATTGGATGCTAGATTCTGCTCCTCTTCGCCATTGGCTGCTCGCGCTGCCACTCTGGATCTGTTATCACCGCTTTGCTTTCCGCGCCATTCGGCGTGCACGCGCAAGACAAGCAGGCACGTGCCCGCTTGGAGACTGTCTGGAGTCTGTCTGAAATTGATAAAATTGGAGATGGAGTTTTACATCTGTTTGCACATGTACAAGGAACTCGCCTGGTGGAAATGGATTTTGTTGCTCTCCTCCTCGCCCAAGAGTCGCCACGTTTAGCCAAAAATATTTTTTAGATAAACGCTGTGAAAGTTTTTTTCTTCTGCAGTCTATCAGCAGACTGTCCTTTATGCACAGGTATGTAAGACAAGCTACTGAGTGCAAGTTGGCACAAAAAAAACCAGTGGATATTGCAGCATTATATATTCCTCAAAAATGTTTATTTGTGAACGCTAGCTGTGCGTTTTTGTTGAAAAAAAAAAACGATTGGCTAGCTAAAAAAATGTAATTACAGTGTTCTACCGTAACAAATTGGAAGTGACCTGATTATTTTTTGCCATTAAAACACGGCGTTTACTTATTTCTTACGAGTTTCACACTGTAGGCTAGCTATTTTGTTTTGGAGACTTGACTGCATTCACACTACTTCAGGAGGATGCGCAGGTGACGCACCTTTGCTGACGTGAGGTTGTTGATGAACCCCACGCGCACTTAAGCTCCGTGTAACTCAGCACCTGATGGGGGGACACCTGTCTTCTGTGGACTCATCAATTCTCCTTTTAACCCTTTCAGCAATACCACCTTAATTTATGATGAATAAGCAACGAACAATGGCGATCTATTTCAGTCACAGGTGCAGACAGCCTAACTAATCTAAACTAATCTATGTGGCCCCGACGTGAGGTAATATGAATCCTGTATGACATGTTTCTTTCCCCCCCCCCTGCTCTTGTTTATGCTCTGCAGGGGATCAGCCATCAGCCCTGGAGTTCAAGAGGAGTGCACCATCCAAAAGGCAGCCTGTACAGGCTCAGAAAGGTTGGTTGAGACTGGGGTCACTTTAAAGGGTTAGAGTGATGTGACTGCATAGATCTAATAGAGTTGATCAGACCATCACATTTATTCATTTGTCATGATTACAACACTTTTAAAAAACATTCTTGGACTCCAAATGCTTTCAGTTTTGCCTTAAACTTCCCACAAGTAGCTTCAAAGTACAATAGCATCACATGAAGTAGGCTATATTTGTCTTTCACACTATATTCAAATCTATAGCTATGACACAAATACATCTGGCTGCATCATCTCTTTAAATACACAATTCTACGTGTTTGTATTTGTTTTTACACATTCTCTCTGATTGAGCCTGGCATATTTGATATATTTTGAAATGCTGCGATGTTCACCAGAATTCAGTTCGAACAAGGCTTGTTCACACTATTTCCTCCCCAAATTTCGGAGCTTTTGTATCTCGTTGTGCAGAAATGAAAAGAGGGTAAATATGCGTTTAACTTGTGTAAGTAAGTTGTGTGTGACACATGCATGTGTGTCTGTTCTGATGCGGCCTCAGACTTGTCTAGAGGCTTTTGCTCTGTCACTGCAGTTGACAGAATACAGTGCAGTCATATGACTTGGGAGCCTTCCTCCCTCCTCCCTGTGTCTGCTATTTTAGGGCAAGATGGCTGCTATAGCATTGTTGTTATCTATGACGTATATGAATTGGTGCGAGCAGAAAAAACATGGGAAACATGGTGGTACATTATAATTCAATGAAACCGAACACGGCTGCTCGAACATATATATTAACATGAATGTTAACTCTTTAAGGTTTTTTTAACCTACATGTTTTGCGTTTAGTCGATTTTAGATGATTATTTAATTACCAGATTTCATCCTTGCATCAAAGCAGCCCAGTAACTGGACAATTCCAATATTTTTATGTAATTCTCGACTTGATGGACGTTTATTCCTTACTTGCTATTTACCACAGCGTATCGGTCTGTTATTGAGACGCTTGGTAGCCATTTTGTCTGATTCATCTCTGCCAATTGGTGCCAAAGGCTTCCAGGGTATCCAACATGTGTTGTGAGCAACCATAATGTCTCAGCATATTACATAAATGTCAGTGGTTGCTTCTGATTTTGAAATATTTGCATGCTGTTGAATACAGTATCTTACAACTAAACATACTTACCATAGAAATCTCTAACATGCTAACAACAGGATCTCACAGGCGGTTTGAAAAAAAAATATATATATATATATTACCCGTAATTACTGCATTTTTAAACACGTGTCTCTGGCGAAGCAAATTGTAAAAATCACAAGTATCATTTTATGCAATGTGAAATAATGTATGAATGTTGTTGATAATGAATTAGCAACTGTAAAAAGATTTTATTTATTTATTTTTGAATAAATGATCCTATTCGGTGGATTTTGGACTTATTACTGGCAGTCACTGAATCTAGGTTGCATATCTCAAAAGATAGAAGGGAAACATTTTAGGTATTAATATAGTTATAGTTGTTGCTTTAGACTTAATGAACCGCTATAATAATAGCCAGTGAAACTTATCTTTAATGTCATCATTTCTATGGTGTGCACGATGATAGAAGATAAGCCTCCATTGTTCACGGTTGCGTTTTATGGACATCAACCTGCCCTTTAGTGGATTTGTTGAAGCACTTCTTCACTTTTTTAGAAACATTTTTACAGCTTTTTAAAGTCATATACTGCACCAAGCACAGTTTGTGTTTTTAAAAAGTACTTTTTTTCCACAGTCCACTTCTTCAGTGAGGGTTAGGGTACAGGCAGTATTCACTTTGACTTCTGAAAGTGCTCCTAGCAGTGTGCCATTACATGTTACTTTCACTCAGTGAGCCTTGTGATGTTTATCTGTTTGTCAGTGACCAGCCTGGACAGATCTCTTCATTAACAACTGCATACTCGTCTGCTGTCAGGCAGCTCCCTTCGTCTCGTCTTGTCATATTCCTTAATGGTTTTTAAGTGCTTGTTGATTATGTTTGCACTGGAGAGTAGAGAAACATTTAAAGCATGCAGTGTCTTCGCAGGCCTGTCCCAAACCTGATCCAGGGTCTGACAAAAATGATTGGAATTGCAATTAGGAAGGTAAGAAAATGTGGGAAGCTGAGTTTTAGATATGCCTTTTTAACGTAGGCTTTTAATATTGTTTTATATGTTTTATACTGTTGGTGATCATTTGTTGCAGTGACCACAATACTGAGTGGATGAGGGTTTGTGCACTTCCTGTATGCACATTATACATTAAGTGATGCATCGCTTAATAAATTCCTATTCCTAATATATACGGCTTGAATTAAATATCTACTACAGCTCATGCTTTTATTATATTATACTGTTATTATTTGCTTTAAAATCGTTTAATCATTCTTGTGACCTCTGCAACATAGTATTTATTTATATGTATTTTTAACTTTGTGACTGCACATTTAGCTTGAATGTGTTTCAAACCAAATCTACAAAACAACAAATTAAAAAGTTTTAATTTAATGAGTGTCCTTTAGTTTCCTGTCTGAGCTTCCTTCACCCCGTCTGTGATAACATAATGTGCATCTCGACTATTGCCACGCCACAGTTGTTTGATGATGTTTTCTCTTTCGTTCTTCGCAGGAGCTCCATGGTTTCTTGCAGCCTGTCATGCCTTCCTGCCTTCCACGCTGCAGCGTGACCACCCAAATGGTAAGATCTGTGTTGACCTGTTCATTAAAGCACATTTGGGCACGCTAAAAGTTGAGAAAAGCTATTCCGGGAATGCTTTAAGAATGCGAGTGTGAGTGAATGTGATTGCCTGAGGGAAATCAGTCAGCTGCACAGACCAGTATTTACCGAGGTGGAGCTCTGGCTTGCAATGCCAATTCTACATGATATGATGATGAGAAATGTCCAATCAAATTCAGTGCTGTCATTCACTCGTCAGCAGCAATCATTTTTTATGAACACTGATTTGTGATCTCTTCATAAGATAATCATGGATATGGATTTCGTAACTTTCACTTGAGGCTTAGCCAGAAAATGCTGATGCAAGAAGGGCTCTGATTCTCCATCCTGTTTTTCTATTGGCTCATTGTCTCCACCCACAGTGCAGTCACGAGGTCTAACATCATGATGATGTCTGGAGAAAACAGGCTTTCATCTAGGCTCTAATGCTGCCTCTGAGCTATAATGAAAAGATTTCTTGGGTTATTTCTGTGCACATACAGAGTACAATTTGAGCTTGTTTCAAAGCATTGCTCTGTGCGACAGCAGCACCTGCCATTGTCTGTTGTAAAAACGGTGGGTTGTTTATCTCACCAGCCTCTGCTGCGTAATGACGCAGTTTCCTTTGACATTGGTGTGGCATATTTTAAATTAAGGCCTTCACTGTATTTTAAGGAGTCTCCTGGCAGCCTGCCAAAACATGGATCAATTTGCCTGTTCCCTCCTAAGAGCACAACTGCACAGCTGTGACTCTTAGCTGGTCCTAGCCATCGATAACTCAAAGCCAGCGGCGTCCATTTTAGATTTAGGCAGTGGCGAAAGAGATGAAGTATAATGTGGCTTTTAGAAAAAGACAAT
Source organism: Cottoperca gobio (assembly GCF_900634415.1). Classification (NCBI taxonomy): domain Eukaryota; kingdom Metazoa; phylum Chordata; class Actinopteri; order Perciformes; family Bovichtidae; genus Cottoperca; species Cottoperca gobio. The sequence continues at coordinate 3,806,969 of NC_041374.1, read as the reverse complement.
CTGAACTCGCAGCAGAAATCCAGTTAGGAAACGGCACGACTTTTGTGGAGTAAACTAACTTTTCTGTGGAACAGATCTGAAAATGAACAAACGGGTACCTGTGGAAAAATACTTGCACTGAATTGCGTTTTATGATTTATAGATTTACTTTTTGCCAAGTGCTGCGCGAGTCATTTTTATTTGGATAATTTAGATTTTGGCATCAAATTTCTTATTTTATTTTCATTCTTTTTAAACTATCATACAAAAATCTTTAGATGGAATATTTACAATTGCTAAAAATGCACGTTGGTAAAGACTCAAATTAAAGCCGTAATAAAATGTATTATAATATTCAACTGATACCTAATATTAACAGTATAAAGTCAAATTATTTTCTCTGAAAATGTTGTGTGCGATTTACAGTTTGTGTTGCTTATTTATATTTTTCATTGCAAAAATGATGTAAGCTTCATATGAAACACAAGGTGACGAGTAAGACATGCAATGCATCTGAATAAAAAAGTATTTTCTAAAGCAATCAAAAGATAATTAATTTCATACGTTGGATGAATTGATCTTGTGAGTTGATATTTTCACCATCTGAATATTACAGGCATTAGTGCTAAATGTTGTTAAATTGTGTATTACAGAATTTAGACAAAGCTCACATCAATATATACGCATTAAATAAAATGCTGTTTTATTTAAGCAAGTCGGGCATCGTCAACATTATTTATTGCAAAGTATAATTTTCCGGTACTGGGTTATAAACAACATTAAACTGTTAAGGAGCTATTTTGTGTGTGATTTGTACGATCACATTATGCATTTATTATGAAATTATTTCAGTTTGCAAATATTGCGATGCCATTTTTGTTGTATTAACCTAGCTTTATGCATATATATTAAATTACATTTCACTTTTTATGTATATTACGCTAACATTTTTTTTAAGCGACGCATAAAGCTGTTTTATTTGTATGTTATTTTGCCTTAGTTGAAAATTCTTAGTCCTAAAAGTATCTTTATTATAAAGTTGTATATGCAAACATCAAATTTAAAATCAGCCCATTGCAACATTTATTTAGAAGTACTGTACATTGTGGTGCAGAGCTGCTAACCTGACTCTCTAAAAGGTTTAGGTGACCTTTAGCCTCTTGAATACTTGTTTTCGTCCAGTGTTAAGACCTCGTGTGAAAGCCAGACTGTGTCCTGATGCCACGTAGCACAACAGTGACTGTCAGTAACATATTAAGCTGGGCCTCTGCTCTGTTTCCATCAACACAGAGAGAGGAAAGGCACTTTGGGTTAATGCAGGCAGGTCGGAATTAACAAACCTATAAATTATTGTCAGATTAAATTTTTTAAATTGTATTTATTGTTTTGCACACTCAGACCTGTTGGCCTTCTTAGAGTCACCATACAAGCAGGCAGCTTAGACACTCAAACTATTTCAGCTGTTGTCCGACAGAATAATATCCTGATTGTATTAAATAGTTACTCATATGAATACTTCAGCTCACCACAAATCCTTTTAATAATATGCTATATTTCTGCTGATAATTTACAGTTGATTTGTTTCCTTCTTACTGTATTAATGATTCCCTAATATTGGAATAACAACTTGTTTTATAGAGTGGATTTAGCTAACTCTCTTGTTCTCCGCTCAAACACACTGTGCTTCAGCAATGTTGCAATCCGTGTTTTAATTTGACTGCAAATCCAAGAGTGACTTTGAAATGGAGTGTGCTCATCTATAACACCCTCATAAACGGCACAAAGAAGGCTGTAGGCCTGGGTGATCACTGTTTGACTACGGTGCAAGGCTGCATGCCTGCTTAAACTGAACAGCAGTCTGAACAAGTACTTACTTTCTGGGAGGAAACCTTTGGCCTGAGATGAACTTCTGCTTTTTTACTTAACTCTTAACTTTCACTAAGTTCTCCACACACACACACACACACACACACACACACACACACACACACACACACACACACACACACACACACCGCTGGATGGAGGCCATGCATACAAAGAGACGTGGTTCAAGTTGCCATTTTCTTACAAAACAGATGCATATAAGCATTTAACATATGCATGTTACTAAATTGTGAACTAAAAGATTTTAATGTGTTTATTTATTTATTTTATTTTGACCATTTTTACACAATGGCTGGTTGCCTTTGGTGAGAATGGGTTTTATCACTGTCAGTTATCCAACACTACCTTTCTCTCAGCCGGGGCTTCATGCAGGCCAGACCCTGTTCAGCTCTGCTATGAACCGTTGAATGTAAAGAACATAGTGTCCTTGTAATCCTATAGATTACTATATAGAGCTTGACCAATGCTGGATTTTAGAGCCTGATATCGATATTTAGGAGTATAAAAACAACATAAATCAGAAGATATTTGGTTACTTTCTACACATTTCTATCAAGGATCAATCCAATCCAGTTATCAAAGTCATGGTACTTCATGAACTCAAGTGTTACATGTTGAATTAACTTTTATATACTGAATTAAGAGAGAAACTATAACACGACGCATGTTTTTTCTAAGCTCTCGGTTGCATCTCAGGTTTAAAAATATATATATTGATGCCAGAACCCTGTTTACCTGGTACAATCTAAAAGTTGTGCACTTGGTCTTGTGTAAAAGCAGATCCCCCACTATTAATGTGACCGTATTCGTACAAGGGGATTCTGTGTAAAAGTTATTTCTATCGTTCTAATTTTTCTCTCTATGCAACAAATATGTAAAAAAAAAGTGCCACAGCAGTATAATTGCCTCAGTTTAGGAGCTTTGCTGAAACTTTCCTTCCATGTTGGATATGTGAGACTTGAGGGTGTGCTTGCATTTTTCCCTAATTGGGGCTTATTTTAACACACCTGGACACACCTTCCACTTTGCCATTTGACCTTTGTGATTAGACGGACAAAGCAGAGTTTGAGTTCGTCAACCCTGCGGTACATCACAGCGAGGGCAGGCTGCACCATGACTAATTAGTAAATCTCACTTCTCTCTAAGGTGAACAAAAAATAAAAAGATTTCCTTTGCAGGCTTGATGAGTAAATACCCACCTGCTCTAAGTTGCAGAAACCTAATAGGTCTCCCTGGACTTTGAAAGTGAATATTTCATATTTCCACTGATCTCTAACAGCTTTTCTGCATGTGTCATATTTGACTCTCCTTAAGTCATTTAAGATGGGTAAAGGGGAAACACAGACTGCAGGGTCTCTTCCCTGCCACACAATGGTGTGCAAAGGTCAGGCCTAATGAAGTCGGGGGTGTGACCTCTAGTATTCAGTGACTTTGCATGGGCCTCCATCCTACCGCTGCAACCATGCCGGTTAATCCCTTTTTGATCCTAATTGATAGGCATTAACATGATCCTTATCCAGGAGCTGTGTTTTGTCTTCCACAGCCCTACTCTCTTGGTGTCAGTGACACAAAGTGTGAAAGCGTTAAACCAAATGTGAAATTGATATTTTTCATGTTTGTGTGCTTAAAATCTGGCTGTGTTTCTAAACACTCACACAAAAGTGCCCGACGTTCAGCGTTTGCCCTTTGAGGCTCTTAACAGGACTTAGCACATGACCCCTAGAATCCGGCTGTGATGTGAATGGTACCAGCCCATTTCCAGTTTGTTTTTCCTTTGAGTCCTTTTTATCTTCATCACAAGGTGATTACCGCCTTGAACTGTTAACTAATTACCCTCTTCAAAATGCCACATCACTTTTATGAAAGCGCTGACACTGCATGATCTATAGAGCAGGAGCTATATTAGTTCCCAAGAGCTTTATCTGAGGAACTTCTTCTGTTTACATTCTGCAAACCCCAATAAAGCCGTATTCGAATGAGCTATTTATATTAATTATCTGTGTTTACCGGTAGTCACTAGACCCTGAGGAAACGGTTTCATTGCTTCTTTATGAAAGTATATCTTTCATGTTGCACTAATGTTTTAAATTATTCTCACACTTTTGTTTGAAATGCACATTGTAGCCAGCAATTGTGGTAATTTTTCACTTGGATCTCTATCAAAAGAAATTGTTCTTTTATTGACTTTAACATTATTTCAGTATGAAACGCCTGAAACTGAAGTCTGAGTGATTGAAAAATAATGCAAGAGATAAATAATGAATAAATGTGATGTACTTTTTGCAAACCAGTGACATATAAATCGTTAGATTTGTTAGCACATGACTTCTGCTTCTTTTGGTACAAGATGAAGGACTCTCGAGATAAACACAATGAGGTTTTTTGAGCAGTGCTGGAGTTTGATTCTCTGATCAGTTTGTTTGATCTATCAGTTTTGTAAAGTAAAGTGTGAAAGTGTTTCGTGCCTCAGTACACCTTCAACCAGTTTTCATTCATTTACAAAGAAAGTAACAGTGACTTGCTGACACCCTGCACCGGATGGCAGCTTGTTGAGATTTCTCCCCATACTTCCAAGATCCCATGCAGGCAGGTTGTTTGTAGTAAGAATACAGTATTAGAAAGTGTTGCCTCAAATAGATAAAAATAATCTTCTTATAAAGCAAGCATATGAGAGAAAAAGTAAAATTGTAACCTTTATATTCTTTACTTTTCTCAACGTGACTGAGCACACTAATTGACCCTGAATGGCTTTTACAATGACCTGTTCATTCTGTGGATGCGTTCCAAGAGCGGTTCACCATCTTTTAAACCTTTCGTTGCATCTGAGATTTCTGTTTAATTCTTCCTTTTTTCCTGATTTGATTTTTTTTCAGATGTTTTGAAAATATTTTCCTGCCATTGCATGCGGTGGGGGCATAACCTTAAAATGAGTAAATACTGTAGACAAACACTGGGGAGAGGAATAGGAATGATCCACACGGATGCTAAGCCACAGTAACGTTTGGTAAAAAGAAATTATGCCCAAAACATCGGTCATGTCAATTTCCTCATTAACACAGGTTTATAGAAAAAAAGCAGGTTTGTAAGTCTCTATATGGCCGACCATATGTGATCTTTTTTTCTCAGCACTCTCAAACCTGCACAATTAAGAAGCATGTCTTTCCATTGTGCTCAGCAGTGTGCAACAGCCCACTTTAGCTGGAAAATGCCAGGTGTCGTGTTGGTTCTTGTTGGTTTCACACAGCGACTCGAGTCCCTCCCTGGAACGCAGTTCTCAGGTCTCCATAGGATTGAATGTTATTTCCAGCTTGTTTGTTGCAATGAATAATGAGTACTGTGTAAGGCCTGATGATATAATTTGGCGACTGCTATGGAAAAATAACTAATTATGGAGCTAAGAAACTACAGATTGGGACTACGCTCGTGTACTTCACTTGACTGGCACCACCTGCCCTCTATATGTCACACTCACTTCACTTATCCCACAGTTGGGAAACCGAGCTGATGTCTGTCACTTATGTGCAACCCCCAGCAGACACATATGCAATGAATCAGAAGTGGGTTGGACTTGATGATGCCTTCTTCTATTTCGATTATATTTACCCGTAAACAAAAGAGTAGAAGTAGATGACGGTTTGGTGGAAGTAGGATTCAGTGATAGCGATAGAAAGAGAACTCCCTCCAGTGTTGCTGTCTTTACTGAGATCGGAGGAAAGTTGAGAAAAGTCAGCGCATTGGAGGGGAAGTTCTGAAGTTTCTCAGCAAGTAGCCGTACATATGGTTCACTGGACAGTATTTGTCAGATGTTGTGGATTGACCTTCTGCTGGAAGAGCTCTGGTTTTCTTAAATTATGTCTAAAATATTTCCATAAAATGTTGTGTGAATAGACATTGAGCAGGGCAGGAACATGGTGTATGATAATGCAGCACTGTGTGAGGAGTTGCTTCAGTTCTGGCTGTGGCTGTGAAATGTTTCCCACAGCATAATTATTTCCCCACACAACCTGCTTGACAAGTGTTGAAAGTAGTTCATGTATGAGCATTTATGCTAGCGTTGCACTGATATAACAAGTTCAAATACATTAAGTGATTTTCTAAATACAATTCAGATGTGTGTGTGTGTGTGTGTGTGTGTGTATAACAACAGATACCAACAGTGTGCGTCTTGGCTGCTGCACATTTAAAATCATATTAGATTTTTGCACAATTTACCAGTAATGTTTAATCTTGCAGCACGCTCACATATAGTCTGGCTTCAACTGCACTCAGATTGTGTATTCTCTTCTGGTTTACAAACCTTTTCTTTTTGCCTGACAGTTTTTTATCAATAATTGCAAGGCCAAAAAAGTACTTCTTGAGAAAACAAAGGAAAGAGAAAAGCAACATTGGCCACGTCACGTTGGAGTGTGCGAGTGTTAGAGGTTTGACTTTCTTTGCTGAAGGAACCAAAGCAAGTGCAACATCATTACAAAGAACAAGCAGTATGGTTGACAACTGACTGTCCAAACCCTGTTTATTCATGTCAAGTCTTGAGTGTACAGAGCAGTTATTTGTCTCATCTCTAAAGTTTGGAACTTGGTATTGAAAAAAAAAGCCTCTTATTTTCCTCTTGAGCTTCATCCCAAAAACAACAGACACAGCCTCACCTCACCTGCCTCCCTTTAATTTCCCCATATTGTTTTTATATGAACTGCTCTCTGAGAAATATGACACAGATGAAGAAATCAGATGTAAAGCACTTGAAGGATGTTGCTACATCTCAGCAGGGATGAGAACAGCTTGTTGGCATGTGTGAAGTAGGTCTTTTAAGACATTGAAGTCTACAGCAATTTCCACTCTTCTCAGGATGTAGCCTAGCTGTCAAAGATCATACCCATAGGCTGTCATTCAGTTCATTTTTTAAGAATGGGCTTATTTATCTGTGTCATTTGACCATTTTCAGCTACTTAGACGTGCATCCTTTAGTGTGTAACCACAGCTCGTTCGCTTATTTGTGTAGTTATTTGCTTTTATTTTAAGTTATTTATATTATGGATTAAAAACAGACAACTGAACGTTTCGGGCCTGGCTGTGATTTTATAATTAAGAATGAAGCAAGAGAAGTAGGTAAATAATTAGGACCTGTAGATAAAGTTAGAAGGTAAACGATTTCACTGAATTGTTGTACATAGAAAACGTGTCAGACCTGGGATATTCACATTTATGAAGATATTAAACTTGCATGAAAGTTCAGTACTTGAAATCAGATTTAAATAATGTCTCTGCAGTTTAAAGCTAATGAGAGGAAAATTGTCTTTAGGTGTATGAGTTTTTCCTTGGATATTTTCTTTTACCTAGTTCTACCAGTAATATGCATACATCTCATGATTCATTCAGAAATCAATTTGCTCTGGCAATACTTTTAGTTTGGGATTTCATAAACCCACCATATCTACAGGTCTATCTGGAACCTTGAACACGTGCATTCATTTACAGCCGGAGTTTGTGCTTTCCAAAGCTGTCCTAAAGAATTCACCACCGTTTGAGTAAAACGTTTCCGATTTCATCAGATTTGTTTGTTTTTGAGAATCGATACAGTGTCACGAAACATAATAACACGATACGATACACTGTTTCTGGGGTAGTTTTGTACTTGTTTCCACATTATCGCATCTAAAACTAGTTTTCAGAACAAAGATGGTCCCTCATGGGCAGGCTATTCAAACTGACTTAACTTCTCAATGCTGCACATTCACCTTCCTCCTGACAAAACCATTCAAGATCAAGGGCATCATCACCTTTGCTACTAATGAGGTTGTTTATTTCCCAAATTTCCTTGTGGACTGTGAGAGAAAGACAAGCCATGCATAGCAGAGCATATAATCAGCGTCAGCACAACAGATCTCCAAAAGCTCAGTTCTACGTTTGGTGACAGTGTAACGCCGTGTAGCTTACCTGAAGTACCTGCATGTTAAACATGCAAACCTTTCAAAGAGGCTGCTGAGGTGAACAGACCACATTATTATACCCTGACGTCGTGCTGGATTTTAAATTGGACATAATCTTCAAAAGAAAGAAATACAGACTTCCAGACTGGAGATTAGCACTTTAAGGGCTTTACTTAAAAATGTGCTTAATACCCATTTTGATAACGTTTACTACTTTTATGTTAGGGTTTCAAAAACCAAGATTGTGTCAAAATACCACAATAAAGATGTGCAGTCTTTTAAAACCAAGACTCTTCATTTGATGGGCTATTATTCTATAACGTCTCTCCACTAGTTACACAGAAGAGACACAAAACAGCGATAAACACAGGAGGCAAATCATCTCACCTCCTTGAAGTAACTCCATCACAATTGCAAACAATGTTAGAAATGCTAGTAATATTATGTGGAATGCCAGTTGGCAGCGTTTTGCGGTCTACTAATCAGCATTTGGATTTCTGGGAGTGTTCATGGCAACATGAGCTGCAATTAGGCCAAATAATTTGTGCCCAAACAGCAGCTGCATCGGTTGAAAAAAAAGAAAACAAAATTATTGGATTTGTGAAAGGACCAGTCAAAAGTCATGACACCATGTGCAAAACATTGCCACCCAGCTCTGACAAAGTGGACTGGTTACCAGGTGAAACTAACCGATAGGGATATGTATACTTGCTATTTGAGGTTGCCAATTGTGCTAATTGACAATCAACCTAATGTAACCGACACACCTGTGTAGCAGCAACGCGGATTTACTCAATTTAAAGTAAAAGAATCCTTTTGGCCACCACATACATTGGCTTTTTTAGCTGCGGTAATGCCTAATGTCAATTATTTACCTGTTTCTATCAACGGTATTGCATTAAAAACTCAAAACTATCACATTAAATTTGTGTTTTTCTTCTTATTTCCATCACAAATCTATCCACGGAGCCCACGATGCTACGACATATTATTGGTTTAATCTGATGAAGAACCTCAGGGCATTGATAGTTTGCAATAATAATGATGTGTGGCACAGTTCTCTATTTGGTTCACAGCGGAATTCCATTTCTGCTTAAATCCGTCAATGATTTGCAGACCTGCTCATCAGAGCCCATGTACACTGCTTTATTTGCTGATTTAGATTGGCTTCCAATCTCTGCAGAAATGTGCGAGGCTTTACTGTATGTTTGCTTATCTGTCCAGCCATCCCATCTATTCAAACAGCGTTCCTTTCATTTAAAGGCTGCGTGCTGGCTGGGCTTTTTCTTTTTTCTTTTTCTGGGACCTTTTCTGTTATTTTGGGACCAGATGGCGAGGGGCACGGAAGCGCCTCTTTTGTCCAGGCGCCCCAGTGAAAAGAGGCTGTCCTCCCTAATGTAATCAGCGGCACCGGAAGGGTCCATTTTGGGCTGTGAAAGAAGACAATTGGGTCTGGACACGTCTCGATTACAGAAACGCAGAGTTCATCTCCCGACCCTGCCCCCTTTGACCAAGGCCCTGGCATGGAGGATCCTCATCTTTGATCAGTGGAGGGTGGAGGTGCTGATCCGACCTCCGCCACCCCCTCCCTCTCCGCCCTGTTTACCCTGCACTTGGCTGCTGCTGACACCTCCTTCCGGAAAGAGCCAGGGGGTGGTGGGTTGGTTTGGGCATAGGGGGGGGGGGGATACCATGACCTGTCTAGACACCGTTGCTTGTTGCCCTGGTGTTGCTAAGGGGACATAATGAACTTTGACCTCAAATGTAGTTGGTTAGGAGCCACTCTGGTCATCCAAGGAAGACATTTTTCTTACATTCTTTTTAATTGTCAGGGTTGGGGGTGGGGAAATGAGGCGGGGGTACGGATGTGACCCACACAATACACAATCTGCTTTGAGGGACCACAAGCATGAATTTGTTGGCAAAACTTCCTTTTTTTAATTGTAATTATTGGGTGACATTTTCAGTTAGGTCACAGGACTTCAGGACAGCGAGAACAATATAGCTGACAAGTTCCTTCGTCTTTCAACTCGATCATATTACTTTCCTGAGAATGTTGTGTTAGTTTGCTTCAGTTCATCTGATCCCACAGTGATACACTTGGAAGGAGGACTGATTTAGATTTTTATTTTTTTATTTTATTTGTGACGTGTAAAGGAAGTCGTGCTGTTTTTGACAGCATTTAGATTTTGATACATTTTTGGGACATTTTATTTCACATGCGCAGTAAGTAATCTCTGAAATTCATATCTGTTTGATCTTAAACATTATGCTCAACAGGCAGTTTGTAGGTAAAACAAATACCAATATTATTACAGTTACATGTATTTCTTTTTTAACATTGCTGAGTAATGCTCGTCTCCCTGAGCTGTTTGTACGTTGTGGCTTGTTGAGCCAAGACAGTTCTCTACCTTGGGCAGACACAGTATTTTTGCGTTCTGATTTATTCTGTGTTATCTTTATGAAATTGTGATTTTATTTTTCAGTAGATAAAAGTAATGTGCAGCTCTGCTCAACAATGAATGTTCTCCTAATGTGTACTCCAACATGCATGATTTATTGAAAAAAAGATGAGAAAATATTGTACATTATAAATATAAGCTCAAAAGGTGCAGTGCAATAAACACAGAGTCTATTGTGCTATATGCTGTACTGCCCTACTGTTGATGTAGCATCTCATTTTGAACATATCCAAATGTCACAAATCAGATTAGTGTACAAGTTCGTGCAAATAATGAGGATGATATGTTCTCTAATTGTTTTCAGAATAACATAATTAGTATGTTTATTCTGTGATGGAAATGTTTCGCCGTGGATGGAGTTAGATGTTGGTATTATTCTTATTTATCACGTCATAAAGCTACTATACCTAGAGTCCCTGGTTTGGCCTTTGATGTTGAGCCTGTTCCTCAGGAGTGGGTGTAGTGATTCCACCATCATGGCCGCCACTACCAACCCCGCCTTCTTGCCTGCCACTCAGGAACAGTTAAAATGGCAGCATGCAGCAAAATGAGTGAGAGGGAGAAAGAGAGAGAGACGCCCACTGCTGTGAGCTAAGACACGGTCGACTGGGCCGCAGCTCGCCTTGTATGCCAACTCAAACTGAGATGATTATTTTTGGTGTATTTGGCCGTCTTGAGAACAATGTAGAATCTAAAGAAGTCTAGACAGGTAGATTGGGCGGAAATCAGCGAAGGGTTAACCTCTTTTGTCACCGCTTTATCCAAAAACAATAGTTCACAATAGTGCTCGATTTCCAGCCACAATTTGTCAGGATATAGAACCAAATGTTGCAATATATTCCTCTTTTGAATGTTTCAAAATGAAATCCATCCAAACACAATTGGCGAAACCCTGGCCACCCTTTTCATCGTACAAATGCAGCTAAATATAAAACCATTTATGCTCAATATGTTTGTTTTTTTTGGATCAAGTCCACCATAATAGCAAAATAATGGAAAGTGTTCACATTTTTTAACTCTTCACCCAGGTCTTTGGCCGGCTGCCATTTTATTCTCCAAATGATCGGTTGCATCCTGGCACGGGGAATGGGCACTCGCTGATTATCACAGGACTCCTGCTCTGTAGCATCTAATGTAAACACAAGCTATATTATTCATATAATGTCTTTAGTTTGGGTTGTCAGCGTTGGCCATAGCATCATTTGTATTCTGAACAGTACAGTATTTCAGTGACTATATTCATTTTTAATGTAGAAAGAACAAAGTGCTATCATCAGGGATCATCGAAACCCTTTGCTCTTATTCAAACCGCTCTATGCATGTGCTTATTATGTCATCTACTTAATACCAATTAAAGGCTATACGCTACACCAACCCAACGCTGTTTCAATGAGCTAGAGACCCATTTAGAATGGATCACGGAGCGTAGATGTGTGTGCCCAATAAACCTTCTTAAATTAAGTATTGCACCCAATCAATTGAAACCTTTGCAGGTCGAGCTGCCACTTCATAACAACTCCATTGCAAGACATCCAAACTGCAGTGTGGAGAATTTTAAGGTAAATGTCCAAATGTTTTATTTTTAGGTCTCCCTACTCACACTGAATGACATTCTATTATTGGCTCTTGGTGTGAATATGTTTTTTCCCCCCTTTCCTCCACAGTGTAGAGAGCTGGTGGAGGACTGCGAGGAAGATGTCATGCTAAGGATGGGTTTTGGTGATGATGTTGCTGCTGTTGATGCAGCGTCGAGCTCTCACTTTGTGCCTCTGTCAGTTATGATGCGTAACCACAAAGTGAGTGACAGGCCAGTCCCCGGGGGGAGCAGGGGGCCTGAGGTGAGTCAGATGTATCCTTGACCCTGTCTAGCTGTGTCAGCAAGCAACACAAACTCAGTAACAAAAGGCAGAAATGGCATGACTGTACATTGTACATCTTAATTTAGTATATAGAAGAAGAATGTAAGAAACAAAAACCAGCTTTCCGCTCAAGACGTCTTGTTTTCATTGCATAAACGCCCACTCATCTTATGAATTATAAAAAGAGAAAGAAGCATATCACTTTACAGCTTTTAGAATCCGTCTCTAACGTGAACGTGATTCTGCTTCTGGTAGATATTCAACATTGTTTACTTCAGTGCATTACGTAAGCACCCAATGCCACTTCAAGACAAACCATTGGCCAGAGAAAGGTCAGAACTTTCTTTTTAAAGCTTTATTCTGAAGGTTTTGTTTTGTCGCATATCTATCTTAGCTAAAGTTTAACTTACATTTTAAGTTGGAAGGCTTTCAGAGTTTCCAGTAGCAGGAAAGTAGTCGTCTAAAACTTCAAGTTCTAAGTTTACTTTGAGAAAACCTTCATGGCAAACAGCCAATGAACCTTTAGTGTTCAACTGCAAATCAACTGCAACCCTCGGTGTTACGATACCTGCAGATGTACCTTTATAGATAGTGCATTGTGACATTAGAATGAGAAACGTTTAGGAACACCTTATCTACGGCTGGAAATTGCTTTTTAAATGAATGGCTAATCAATGTTTAATAAAAACGTTCTTTCAATCGTAATGACAAAGACATTTGCAAAGAAACATCCGTTGTACTCATGCGTTACTCGTCTTGTTTTGGATTTAACATGTCGCTCATAATATCTGGGAAAGAACATGGATTAAGTGTGACGTCATTTACTTGTACCGGTTTACGGGTTCTAAAATGAGGATTTGCTGCTTTTCTCTGTTTTATTTCATCATAAATAAAATATCTTTGGATTTTTGACAAAGCAAGCAGTTTGAATATGCTCTGAAGATTTCTGATCGTCGTTTGAAAAAGAAATGTTTGTCAAACTAATCTGTAATGAGAATAATGGTTGCAGCCATTATTATGTTAAACATTCGGTTCTGTGTCATTTAAACAGAAAGTTATTCTGAACATCTGAAATGTAACATAAGATTTTTATATAAACAAATATCAGCTCTTTAATGTTATCTATTTATGAACAAATATTTCCAATAGTGTTCTCTCATTACTGTTTCCCCCCCCCAAAAAAAGAAAGAAGAGTCAGTGTCGACCAGAAGTACTGCTGGTCAAACCACATTATAAACAACTTTGTGAAATTAAATGCAAGATTTGGTGTTTTAATTCATTCCCCTGAGCAGAAAGCATCCCCTCCAGAAGCCACATCTGGTAGCTACATGGGAAAAAAGGAACATGGAGAGTGTGTTTTTTTTTCTGAATTTCGTTAAGTGAACAAAAAGAATCTTTATTGAAAAGTCTTGCATCTCTTTACAAGGGTCGCTCAAACACGGTGTGTGAAATGAGAGTTGCCTGGGTGTGACTTTTCCAGAAAGCATCCGCTTGCCATTGTCTGCCTAGTCAACTTCTGCAGGCCCCAGTGCCCTGACTGCCATACATGAGAGATCAAGGGTTACCAAGGTGCTTTTGAGAAAGAAGGGCTCAATGTGGGAGAGGACAAACCAGTCCACAAAATACTCATTTCCTCTGCATGTTAGATGCCCTAGTGGGGATTCAGACGGGGTCACTGACACGGCCACTGGGGTTGAATTTCTTCTCTCCGTTGTTCTTAATGAAAACTGTTGCTTGCCTTTTTATTGGCTTGCGACTGCGATCTGCTGCCCGTACAGTATGTGGCTTTATAATGTGCCGAGTTTGCCCTAAAGAAAGTTTGTTCAGACTCGGGCTGTTTATCCCGTGCCAGACAGAGGCACCTCCATGTAGAAAAGGTAAAAGTAATTCTGTCCACCTCTCATTCTTGCCAGAAAGTTCAGTCACTGAGCCACGGCATTAACTTGTATTCTAACAAGATTAAAATATATTCGTCCTGGGGATTAGCATAGTTAGGTGTCCTTTTGCCTCTTTTTTTCCAGCACTGGTGCGGTGACAGTGGGCTTTGATCTGTGTTGCGAGGCAAGAGTCCTGGCTTGGACCTAGCCATTCGAGTGCCAAGTGTGAAATTGGCCTGATGTCATCCCCATTCTTCACCTTTTACATCTTTCACCACTTTAATTATGTTTCCGCCACAAAGCCTAGGCACCTCTGAGCAGATTCCACTCTGGCCATAGGAAGCATTTAGAAACTGGGTAAATGACACAGTAGGGGAGGGGGAGGATGGTAGGAGAGGTCATAGCAGGATGGGGCCCTTTTGTGTTTAGAGGTAGACATTGATACTTTCCTGATGTATCCTGTGCTCACTTCCATTTTTTTTTCCAGCATGAGAACTTTGTGATCTTGTCAGCAGTACTCCAGAAAACAACTTTTTATTCCAGGCATTTTTTTTTTTTTTTTTTACAACTTCTGCATCCTCTTCCAAAAGAGATGTTTATTTCTCAGCGTGGATTATGGATGATTCACGCTGCCAAGTGTTATGTTTTCACAGCAATGTAAGACGTTTCTGTTTTGTGGAGCAGTTAGAGGCCAAAACAAAGACCACCTCTGGTCACTTGACCACCTGAGTCTCACTTTTGGTGATGAGAACAATTATTCTCAGATAAATGCTTTTTTTCCCCCCCCCAGGAGAATGTGCCCATGCAGCCTTACAGCTTCAGCTATTGTTCATGCATTGGTGTCCCTATCTGAACTTCAGGGAGTTTTTCTGCCGGGGAATATTTTGATGAAGGTTCCTATTGATGCGCTGAATGAAGGACCAGAACAACAGGGGTATGAGTGCATGTGAGGAGGAACAGAAAATGAATCAAGTGTATGGGGATGTGTGCGTGCCAGGCAAGAATAAAATAAAACCAAATGATAGTGATGCGTGTGCGTGTGTGTGTGTGTGTGTGTGTGTGCGTGTGTGTGTGTGTGTGTGTGTGTGCGTGTGTGTGTGTGCGTGTGTGTGTGTGTGCGTGTATGAGCTAGAGAGTATGAGTTAGTGAGAAAGCTGTGTGTGGAGAATGGGTTACTGAGGGGCGGGAGGAGGGGGGGGGAACCAGCCACCTGCAGCCATGACAGGCTTTGACCTTCATTGCTCTCTCTCTCTTTCTAGTGTGTGTCTCTCCTGCTCTCACCCCCTCCCTCCCCTCTCTCACTCTCTCCTTTCGACTCTCATTTCTGCCCTGTGATAGAAGCACAGGCTCTTTTCAGAAGCGGCGAGGAGGACTGACCGTCAAGAAGACAGTGCTGGGAGCAGTCCTATCTGCTCTAATGCTAGTCACTGGCCGTTAGACATGGCGTTCAAAGACTAGCGGTGCGAGCATGGAAATGCAGATAAGGCATTGTTGAGGAAACATGCCTGGGAATTGTTCAAGGCTTTCCCTTGCATAATGTTTGGATGCTTTCGCAAATGTTTTAATCTCAAAACCCGTGAATTTGATCCTCTATGAATGTGATGCAGAACCGCCCATTGAATGTGTGGGTGTTTGCATGGAAAGGATTGTCATGCTATAAGAAATTAATAATATTTGTGATTACATTTGTGAATATCTGTCATCTGGAAACATTTATTTATAACTATTTCTGTATGTATATTGTCTTTTAAACACAATTTAAGCTATACATGCATTTGTTTGTTTCTAGATTACAATGGCTGCAGAAGCTCAGCATTGATTGGAGGTCACACGTATTGCTTCAGCCAGGCCTCAGTTATTTATTTTTCTGTGTTTTAATGGCAATATTTATCCCATAAAGATGCTAGAAACTTGTTTGTGTATAATCTTCAAGGTTTATTTACTCTTCTTTTGCAGTTTTCGGGAGGCAGTTAATCACACAATTAATACATGATACAAATTATGTACATTTATACCAAAGAATACTTCCAACATAAAATAAAAAATAGCATTGTATTCTACAACTCTGTGTTGTAATTTTATTTAAACATGTTCATATATAGATAGATATACGCTGATGAGTAAATTCATAATGTCGTACCAGCAGTTTTCATAAAGGCATTAAACTTGAATAGTCTGCATTTGAAGTAATACTGCTTCTCTGATTCGGCACAGTTCTGTTTCATAAAAAGTTCACACTTGAACTTTAAGGCAAAGTGTGTTTCTGTTTGGTGGATTTTAATTCACACACACTTTTTGCAGATACACAACAAAAACACTTTGAAAGGCAAAAAGTCCACAATTTGGTATGGATACAGTCTAAAACTTAGCTCGATCATACTTCTGTCGATGAAGACCAAAGTTTATAAACACAGTTATTTGCCCAAGTACAACAAATTGCAGCTTTCATGCAAAAGGCCCCATAAACTATTTTCATTCACAAAAAAGGGAAACAAAAAGAAGTTATTGCAAGATAAACAAGCAGTGTAAACACCTCAGATATCTACTCTAAAGCAACACTGGTCATTGGATAGATTTTTTTTCTCAATATAATCTATATAAATACACATATGAAGTCCTTTCAACAACGATAAGAGATTTCCAACATTTGCAATACAGTCAATGACGGATTTGCCTTTTTATGATAAATGAATATGTAATAAAACTGTATATAGAGAAAGATTTAACAAGAACATCCAATAACCTGCTTGTATAGTCTATACTCAAGAGTGCGCAGAATGGTTGTCATCATTGTCTTTATGCTACAGAGTTGTTCTGTGACTTTATAGGCAGCATTATAGCCTTCAAATCAGTTAGCTACAAAAAAATGATTTATATTGCTGGTTAAAAACTATAATAGCTGCACTGATGCATTGGTATAACGAAGGGAATACGCACATACTATGTGTTTAAAGGCTATGAGACGACCACACACATATAGCCTAAGCAAGGCCTAACTTAGCATTTTAGTTAAGTGGCGTGTTAGAAAAGACTCGCTACCTTTCAGTCACTGATAATAATAAACTGTTCCTGTGATTTTTTTTTCTTTCTTTTAAAAAACGTATCAAAATTCATTGTCTGCCCAATTAGGTCTGCAACTGACACTCAAAAAACACCTTCCTCCTGTCCGTTTTTACATTAAAACACAACCAAGGAAACCCAACAAGCATGGAAATAAAACTCGTGTTAGCATTTATTTAAATTCACAGTAGCCTGGATGCAGCAGAAAAATATTCTTTGGACTTCAGTTTGCTCACTTCACTGACAGATCGAAACGTCAAGTGCCAGTTAGTTCAATGTAAAATGACGACAATCATGGATAGCAGTAGGCCTATAGAAAAATGATGGGTGTAAGCATGTGTACCTCCTGGGGGGGGGGGGGCGGGGACGACAAACAATGAAAACATACCTTTATACAACATCTTTTATAGACGTGATATTGCAGAAATATCTCTCTTCTTTTTTTTTTAAACAATTTATGCTGGTATACTCTACACTGGCCCTTTATTCGATGAAATTATTGCATTGTAGGCTTGACAAAACCTCCCATATAACGAAAAATCACTATAATATTCCTATAGGAACCTATAGAGACTTATGGTATCATTCAATAATCCTGTAGGGACTCTGAGTAGTCCAATCCTTATTATAATTATTTTTCCTGTAGTGGGTCAGCGTTATAGTGATAGAACTTTGTGGTATTTTATCTGCTGTGGTATCTTTAAATATTCCTGTAGGTAGAGTTTTGCAGTGATATCTCTATACAAATCTATCATAGGATTACTATAGGTTCTTTTTCGTCAGGAGGCTGCTGTGACTTCTCTGGAAATCAATCGCTGTCTGATTTTTCGTCTTTCGACGTGACGGTGGCGTGATTGTACAGTCCCTGTGCCATCAGGTGCAAGGCCAGAGAGTTTTTAGCGCCGGTGGCCTTCTTGATTTTGGCCCTCTTGTTCTGAAACCAGATCTTGATCTGGGACTCGTTCAAGCCCAGCTCCTGGGCCAAGTGCTGCCGCCTCTGCTCGGTCAGATAGCGATTTGTCTGAAACTCCGATTTTAGTCTTTGCAGCTGTTCTGCTGTGAAGGCCGTCCGTGGTCGCTTGTCCTCTTTGCTGCTGGTCATTTTCTTCTTTGGTTTGCGAGATCTTGGCCCTGTAGAGCGGGTAATAAAGGAGTGTGGGGGGTCACAGACACACACACATATTAGTTTGTCAGTATCCAAAACATGATCAGGAATTTGGGCAAAAAATAAAACGTGGACAATAATCAAGCAAACGGCTTAATAACAACATCAGAAATGATTATTTAAATTATTTTTAAAGGTTTTCTCATTAAATACTCAACCCATGTCTAATGAGTGTAGTAATTTACTACTTTACATGCAGGGTAGATGATGCACGTGCATCTAAAACAGGTGCGTAAAGTCTATCTTAAAAGAAAATGTGGATTTTTAAAACTTATTTTAATCTCTAAAATAGAGAAATAAGTAATGTCCAGGCATCTGTCGTCATTAGGAGTGTTTTCTTCTTCTCTAAAACAAATCCCAAAATAAGTTTTATTGATTCCCATTGTGGCAGACTTGTAGACAATGAGGAGGACTAGATTGTAAAATGTTGACATGTCCACTGAAAAAAAACACCCAAGAAGCAAAACCTCCCCTCCCTCCCTGTTTCTATCTCTCTTCTTCGCTTACACACATATACGTATACACACACACACACACACACACACACACACACACACACACACACACACACACACACACACACCATCACATACGCTGACACTGTCTGTAGTAATAAGGAATTATTAACCAATAGGAAAACACTATGAAAACATCACTTATACATATCAGCCACTGCTTACAGGATACAGTTCAATGCAGCTACTTTGCATTTTTTGTTTTTGTGGGCCACTTGAAAAGCTCCTCAATGGGCAAACGTGAATAGAATTTGAGCAGCACAAACTAGATACACGTTAATTTTCCATCTGGATAGAGGCCTATTTGGTGGAGCTTAGCACTTCGTGTTTGGTTCCCTCCTCCAAACTGTGGAAAACATTAATGAGACGACATAGTACAGGCCGAACCTTCATACTGATGAATCAGCGTGTGTGTGTGTGTGTGTGTGTGTGTGTCTTTTTATTCAAGCAGCCCATATACAAACTGTGCAGCTCTACAACTCGTAGTAGTCGCCTACGCTACTCCATACAGCGTTACATAATGCATGAGAACAAGTTGTACTCCACTTTTCATAGACGCTAAGAAAAATACACTACATATTAACTTTTCTGCAGGCTGACAAGTTGTATCCTGTGTTTTCTTGTAAATAAAGATTAGAAATAATACCAAGAAACTCACTACTGGCCAACATATACATGAGCTATGGGAGCGTCCATTGTGAAGAGATGCATATTTAATTCATCCCAAACACAACTCGTCTCACGCTTCTAAGGAGCAAAACAGCGAGAACAGGAGAAACACACATTATTTTGCAGAACTGCAGATTCTCTGGAAGACATGCAGCCTGTCAGCGCGCTAATGTTTAGTATTTGTAGGACCTCGGTATTATCATATTCATAACCCGAGGAAATATACAAGAGGACTGCCTACATGGGAACATTTAGTGAACAAAAAAATCTGTGCGTAATGGCTGAAAAGGCAGTTTCTTATGTTTTTATGTACTTTGGCGAGTAGTTAAAATATGAGGATTTAAGTTCAGTTTTACTGTTTAAAATAAATATTTTTGCATTTAAAACTGGCCTCCTCTCACCGAAAAGCACCATTTTTTATTTGTTTTTAATGTGGTAACATTTCCCCACATTTTCCCAGGGCATGTTGTTCGTGCAGTTTACCACGGGATTTTTGTTTCACATTAAATAATATCCCTAAAAATTCTAAATGGATTTATGTTTAGTAAATTCTCAGCTTGCGCTGCTCAGCGCGGTTCGCTACTCTACTCGGGAGAAGTCGGTCAAGGCATCCGGGGTCAGTGTTACGGGGTATTTCAGGTTGCCGAGAATACGGTATAGTAAAATGCATGCACGGTGCCACCAACCTGAAGAAGGCCTGTCCGAGTATCTGGTGCAGTAGACCCAGGCTGGCCACAGCATGGGTTTAGACTGGGATGGGGTTGAGCTGGCTTCGGAACTGTCAGAGTCTGAGCTTAGGCACTGGTCTTCACTCTCCCTGCGGGGTTTCAGGGGCTCCTCGGCGGCTATAGCGGGCTTCTTGCTCCCGGTAACTGTGTGTGGAGTGGAGGTCCCCTCCGCCGGCACCGTGTTCCCCACCGGCTCGGTCTGAGGGGCGTCGGGGCTGTTGTGGCTCTCCCGCAATGCCAGGCTACTCTCTTCGTGGTTTTCGCCCCCATCCTTTTTCCGTCCGAAATCCGGCCGCAGGATGTTGTCGATGAAGAAATTGGTGACCCGGTGAGGGATCTGCAGGTTCCCCGGCGCCTGTAACAGGGGAAGGATGGCTCTGTTTGATTCATCCGCCGACTCCTGCCGCTCCACCACGTCTCTGTTGCCGTGATCATTTTCTTCCATACTGATTCACTTTCCCCGCTTTACTCTCTTTAACCCCTTTATCGCTCTCTCCGCTGCAATACAATTCGCAAAGAACTTCGGGGAAATTAAATTGCAAAAAAAAAATTGCACGCGTGAAATATATAAAAAAATAAAACTCAAATTTTAGTGAGTGCCTTGGACACCATGCAAAGTCTTGCAGTAGTGTCCTCTGATAAAAGCATACTTTTTTGACATATATTCCCTCTATCTCGGGTTACAACTGATATTGCAGAGCTAAATGTGCCATTTGCGCACCATCCAATTTAGTGTTATCCGATTTCTGTGTGCTCAGGTAATGCCTACACCTAAACTAAACTAAGGGTAAATAAAGAGGCTCCTAAACTGATGCTCTAATACTCTCACTCTGGAGTTTTGTTCTTATTTTCAATACGAGCCCCCCGAGTGACGTTTTCCCACCGTCCTCCCAGACACGTGCCTTTGACCAATAGGACGGCAGAAACTAGGCCACGTGACGCAGACTCCAGAGCAGTCCACAAACGCCCATCCTCGCCTTAGTAAAGGGAAAGAGTCCTGGATTGACGAAGGAGGAAAACTAATTTAAATCCAGTGCATGCTCAGAGATACTCCCAATAATTAATCTGTTTATGAACCTGTATCTTATTTTTCTTGTTAGTTTGCAAAGGAAAACATGATGCACATCACATTGTTTGTGTTTATTAAAACAATGGGAGATTGAAGGGGGTTGTGGGGACCCCCGGGGTTTCTTGCTTGCAGGGCAGAAAGGGATTCCCAATAAAACGAGGAATAGAAAATGTTTACATATTCTAATGCACTATATCACATTTTAGGTGCAAATACATTTCATGATCGACACTTTTAGATACCCACAGTTCAATACAGGTTCATTTAAAAACAAAAACAACTAAAAATCTGCTCATTTGAAGGCAAATGAGAAATAATACTATTATCTAGGGTAAAATGGCCTAATGTGGATGTATTAGAGGATCCGTGACATGAACATCTTTGAGGCAACATGTGGTAAATTATCCGAAAGTACACGTATAAAACATTGAAAAGACTATAACCTGTTGGAAATATAATATTTATAAAAGGCTATTTCTGCAGTAAAGGTTATTATAACACCTGTAAGGTCAATTGGAGTAACTTAAAGTCGGATTGTCCTGGCCAAGGTTAGAGGCGGAAAACAATAGCTGCATGTCTGTATGCTCCCATTTGGAATTGAGGGTGTAGTAACGGTATTCTCTTGACATTTTAATGTAATTTCAAAAACATGTATCTCTTTTAAACATAAAGCAACAACACATTCTTGGTTATATCGTGAAATTTAACCACTTTATTTTTTTTTAGCTGAATGTGTCTATGGGACATGTTGCTTTCAGTCGCCTCATAATTGGCCACAAAATGCATCAAAACAGGAATTTTGACAGCCAAAGAGTGTCCCCCCTGTCTGATGGCAAAAGGCGCAGAGATGTGTGTTAAGTATTTTTGATGTTCTCATGTTCGCCTGTCGTGACGCTGCGGTCGACCAAGAACTGGGTCCATATCCCTTTAACAGAAATCAGTGATGCAAACAAACTGTTTTGTGCACGGTGCTCGGGATACTGAGTCGCGCCAAAGACAAAACTTTGAGTAACTTTGCTGACCGGCGTTAAGTTTGTGTTTCTCCTCCCAGGACGCCACCGGCCTGCAGGGATGGAGCAGCCGGTTCTCCGCTGGCGATTGAACCAGGGCTGCGCGTAAAAGAAAGGGGGCATCGAGGAGGACCAGAGGAGCAGCAAGACTGAGACTGAGTGAGGAGCCTTTGAACAATTCGGTTAGAAAGTCAGGCAGCTGCTTTCTTTCTTTTTTGTCTGTTCCTCTAGTTTTTTGCGAGTGTGAGTAACTTGGACCCACATTTCTAAAATGAACACAGGACGCACACTTTGTTGTAGCATATAATGTCAGTATTTGTAATCAGTCTGTCATTTGATTATTCAGGTTTATTTAAACTGTGGTGACGTCTTTCATAAAATATGTACTGTTATGTGAAGGTTATACAAATAACCTGCGGCTCGACACTGTTTTAATTTGTATTTGTACGTTGAACTCTGTAATTTAAACTCGAGTTTAAGCCTGGTATTGTCCTGCGGGAAACATGCTATCCTTGACTTTTCACTTGTTAAACACAGGCTGTGTGCTCATTGGAAAGCAATCAAGGTGAAGTCTTATTACCTAAAACATTTCTTTGGGTTTGGGTTAATCTGGGGTTTGCGTATTGACAGCACACACGTTCACAAAATGCCACGTCACAGGCTTTAGGGTGATCTTTTGATAGTATTTTTCTTGCCTTCTGATATTGCTTGCATTTTTAAAATTATTATCCCAAAAAAGACCTGCTCCCATCTCACATGGCCCATCCAAGCTCTCACGTCGGCTTCTGAAGTGAAAGTTGGGAGTGAAAGATGTAATTAGACAGGCCACTCTCATGCTGCGATTGTTTCTCACTTGTGAGGGGAAGCACAGATTATTGTTGAGCGCTAAATAAGCAGCAGACAATGGAGGCACAGACAGGCCGCTACCGCCTGGGCTTGGCCTCTAACCTCACAGCAAAACAGGGATGTCTGGAGGAAATGACACCATATCAAGGCTCTGAATTATAATAAGAGCCTGTGTGCCAACCAGGCTTTTAATAAGCCATAGAATCTCATTTTTCTTTATAAAAGTGCTATATATGGTACTTATTCCACTTGTTTCCATTCTGAAGCGGCGTTTTAATTGGGAATTGTGATTTTTACGCACAGGAACTACCTTTATATATATATATATATATATATATATATATATATATATATATATATATATATATATATATATATATATATATATATATATATATTAAAATATGAAATAGGTAAAATACTAGTGTGCAGAAGTCACCTGTATTGCAGTATTTAGAAGGAACATAAGCTTTTACTACTTAAAACTAGACTATATGTGTGTTTTTTGCAGTGTATATCGTACAAGCACATAATCCCACTATTGTGAAATTTTGATTCAGTATTGTCTGTTCAGTTTTGACTGGCTTCTTTTGGTCTGTGGTGATTAAAAAAGATAAAAATGTGTCCTGTTTGAGCTGATAATCAGGCATCATCGCTATGTTTGCTTTGCTTACTGAGGATTTCTATATTTTGACATATAATATTTTACTTTTCTGGTTGGGAATGAAAATTCTAGGACATCTTATCCTGGAGGATTAAGGGTTAAAATAGTGCTGCAGCATCCAATTGATTTGCATATTACGGTATTGTTGTTTTTAAGTGTTTTATTTCCAAGTTAAGTCGGGCATTGAACTACTGCTATATGAAGCTGTTAGTAATTCTGTTTGTCAAACCTGCTTTATGATTAGGCCATGTTAGGCTGTTTTGGTACCATGCTTGCTTTGTGGTTTTATTGTCGGCTATTGTGTTGCTTTAGAAAGTAAAGTCCCTTTATATTCAGTCTCTAGGGTGTTTGTTGTTTCTTCAAATATTGATTAATACAGTTAGAAAAACACACGTTTAAAAAGGAAGCTTATATGATGGTAGCTCACCCTTGAAATGTTTATTTGTTTATCTGTTGGTCTGTCTAAACGCGGTGAAAAGACATGAGTCCAAAGAAATAAATGTAATACTAGCGTTAACACGCGCATACACGAGTTTGTCCGTCGTTTGTATTATAGGCGCGTGTAGTTTTTATTTAATTTAAGACGTGCATGAGCACTTTTCCACATTTTGGTAAAACACTATCCTACAGCCTTTGCAGTCAGAGGCAGATAATCCTGAAATATTATCAAGCAGTTTCTAATGAACTCAAATGTGTGCAACAACCGCTCTTCACATGTTGAACACAAATGCACGTTTCAAGCGTTATTTGTTATAATTTGCTCCACAGCAGTCTGTCACACAACGTTCAAAAAGCCCAAGTCAAATCACGAGTCGGTGATGTGAAATTCTGCAACATTCTTGTTACCATTAGGCCTATTTTTGTAATTCACCAACATACGGTCATATTATCATATACGCAGCCTGTTGTTTTGACCCTTTTAAACGCTTATATTGCCTTATGGTAACAGCAGAGGTTGGATACAATTATTATTTAGCATGAATATATTCTGTTTTTGTTCAGGGAAGCAGGAAATATTGATTATGTACATGTCATGTCTGTCAGGTTCTACTAAATAAGTGAATGCCTCAGTGTTCTCTCTTTTCTCTTGTTTGTTTCAAAATCTTTTCTGCTTTGCATTGAATGGTTAACATTCACAGTTTTTAAAGGGAGGGGGGGGGGGGGGGGGACAAATCTGGTAGTTTGAACGTCTGATTTTGTTTCCATGCAGCAACTGAGTCTATTTCATATTCACTTATAGCTCTACACCCCCACTCCCTCCTCCTCCTCGCGCTCACACATATATACACACCCCTCCTACTACTATAATAAATCGCATGCATTGTGCGCATGTGCCCTGTCCTTGAGTTCCTATAACCTATTTTTTTTTTC
Organism: Cottoperca gobio; assembly: GCF_900634415.1. Lineage (NCBI taxonomy): Eukaryota > Metazoa > Chordata > Actinopteri > Perciformes > Bovichtidae > Cottoperca > Cottoperca gobio. The sequence continues at coordinate 3,781,881 of NC_041374.1, read as the reverse complement.
CTCAGTATTTTCCTTGGTAGGATTGTCTCACACGTCACCAGCGCTCAGTACTATGGAGTACTACAAAAGGTGACGCGCAGAAGGAGGATTTGTGAATGGACGCCGTGATGTGTGCCAGCTCACAGATCAGAGGGTGGTGGGACCTCTGCAGATGCACCCTGAGCCCCCTCCACCCCACCCCTACCCCAGCACCCCCTCCCTCCCCCGGTCACCATCCCTCCCTCCAGATGAATGGGGGTCTCTAATATCAGCTCTGTCACCATGCAGGGGTCGGACCAAATCCTCCAGCTTCCTGCGCCTTTCAAAACCTGAAAGCAAGTCTCTCCTATTTGATGATCCTGTATGATTTTTTTTGTTGTGCTTTTGTGGGCCTGGAAGCTCCTTGCCCCGTTTTTCATCCCGGGTCAGCCAAGAGCATGGCAGCCAAATTAGAGAAGATTAGGAACGGGCCTAATTGCGTAAAGTCCACACTGCAAAAAGTCAATCAGTTTAGAGAGAAAATGAATTTAAAATACATTTGAAGGTTTTTGGAGGAATAGTTCCGCCTGTTTCAAATGCCCCATTGTTTCCCAGGAATGTTCCAGAACGTGTAGTGTGTCTAATATGGGAGAAATGGGAACATCAAAAATTAATTTATGTGGAAAAAAAAGATAAATTTAGATTAAAAACAGATGCAAATATTTGAATGCATTGGTACATTTTGTCACAAAATATGGATATTTTCTCATTGTAATACACGAACCTCTTTCTGCTTAGCGGGCTACTTTTTATTTCTAAAATAGGCTACTATAGCCTGGATATGTTAAGCTAATTTTTCAACTTCTACTAATTAAATTACGTATTGTTCTAAAAGTCATAACGTGACATAAAACTTAAGTTTCGCTTTGTTTTATTAGGGATAACAAGTAAGATAGTGCTTCTTAAAGTCTAATGTATTTATTTATTTTTCATCCTTTACTCCTATTTATTCCTCATACATCACAGTATGTCGATGATGTCTATATAATTTCCTATTGTGTGAACGTGTTTACAGAGAAATCCTCTGGAGTCGCCACGCAGCGGACTTTGGGGGCTGCTGGATCTTCATGGTTTCAGCCCTTTATAGGTTTTAATAACTCTTAATCCGTCTGATCGGTCTGGCGTAGATAAGTCTCATTTGAATTGGGATTGTTCTTAAGGAGCGGCTCGTATTTCTCCACAGAAGTCTCAAACAGAGCTTAGCACAAACAACTGCACCACCCTGAGCGCAATTAAGGCCTCAGCTAAATTGGATGAAGGCTAATTGAATGCAGCTGAGCTCCCATCAGCAGGCTCCTGAACGCCTCACTAATATGAGGAAAACGTTCGGGTGAGTAGTCAGATTTCTAAATATTTCTTAAAATGTCAAAGAAGTGAAGCAAAGCACTCCTGTCTGAATGTGCATCCTCCTCGAAGGTGAAATAAGATTTGATTTTTTTTTTTACATAGTTTTCTCATTTCTTATAAGAGACACACAAATGAAGTGAGGAAAAAGTTTGTGTAGCTGCGGATAATGAAGCTGTTGGATGCAGAGTGGCAGGGAACTTGTAGGCTAGACCAATATATAACTGTGGCAAGTTCATTTAATATTGATTTCTGGTCTTGGCCAAGTGAAAAAAATATAGTTACTTTTTTATGAAGCTAGTGATTAGTGTGTAAATCCTAAACAGGCTTATTGCGAGCCCACGTTTGGTGCCTGTGAGGCTAACATAGAAGATCACGAGGAGTCAGTTTTGTTCAATATTTTGAATCATTTATTGACAAATACGGAATTTTTAAATCGAACTTCAGGGAGAGCCCAGACTACAATAACACACCAGCTCTGACTTCAAAATAAAACCAAATATACTACATACCACAGAATAAATAAAAGTTACCGTAACACAAAAACTGACGGACATATTTGAATTTAATTTAAATTTTTGACAGAAACTACTGCTGATCCATTCACTTTTATACCCAAAGTTAAAGGAAATAAAGGGTTGAAAAAGAATTAGTTCAGGGAAGAGGAGACATTAGGTTGGTTCAGAATGAGGGGCAATACATTATGTTTCCTCTCTCTGACCACTAAAACATTAAAACTAGTACTTCACTATTATTTTCATGTCAGAATAAACGTGTAAAGCTCGTTTAATGAGTTGTTTCCTCAATAATTTCATCATAACTATTGTTAAAGTCCCCTACATGCATCAGGTAGTTGTAGTGATATCTGCTTGATGCAGGCCCACAGCCTGTTTTTCACATACTGTAGTTCTCCAGCTGGTCTGCAGGACTTTTCACGTCTTACTTGTGACAGCAAAGAATGAACTGCACGTGGGGGCTATTTCCGTAAGGTTAATGGGTTTACATTCTCTGTCATACAGAACAAATAGGCTACCATGAAACAGGAGGGGGGGGGGAGAGTGGGGGAAGTCGAGAGGAACAAGTGGGGGGGCATTTATGAATGAAAATGTGCCGCTAAACAGATCTCAAAGAAGAAAGAATGTAATGTAAAAACTACCTGATGTTCAGCGACCCCCAGCTCGGTGGGCCCCTGAAGTTTGTGGTCCTCGGTGCTCCAGGATGCTTTACGGGCTTTGGATCGTCCAAATGCCTCGTGCACCTGTCTCGAGGTCCTGCGTGCGTTTTATGAGCAGGGAGGAACAAGTGGGAGAGAGAGACAAGTGGGAGAGAGACAGGTGGAAAGCACTTGCTGCACAACAGCATGTGTTATCTGAGAGCAGGTTAAAGCATGCAGGCAGGGGCAGTGAAGTATCTGGGATTTTCTTTTTGTCTGGTCACTATACCAAAATATGGATTTGTATACTTCTTAGTGTTATTTCTTTTAAAGATCTTGCAAATCAAAGGAACGAACATGTGCACTCACTACATCTCTGCAAGGTGCATTTGTGCTGAACATGCATGTTAAAATAGACTTAGGGTATATTTTCCAAGTCGTCTTCAGTTTTAGTTGAAGCACATCTTAAAGTGGAGTCCTGCTGCCCTACAACCTGTAGCATGTCTCAGTGGGTGTTATGTACAGTGACACATATCAACCCTGTACATCACAGCTTAAAGTTTTGAAAGTTACACATTTAAAGAAAGGGGTAAAAAAACAATACAGCGTACACTTTTCTTTTCCCACGTTTATTTCCGTTTTCAGATCGGAGTTCATTCTAAATGTGAGAAACAATTCGTGTTATGTCTCAGTGTCCAGCTTGCCACTTTAATTATAGTGGAAGGAGGTCAGTCATGAGCTCTTTTTCGACCCCTCTCCCTGTGTGGCATCGCGCCCTGCGCCGTTTAACTCGCCAAAATAGTGCTGGACTCCCATGAAAGCGCCATGTGCGCCGGAGTCCCTTTCACCCCCGTGCGTGCACCTGAGTTGTTTTTACCCCCCAGCCGCGGATATGTTGTGAATTTGTCACTTATCAGGGGGCGGGCTGCCAAAGGCCATTTTAGGCGCAATAACTTTCCCAGATGGATTTAGCCTGCCAACTTTGTGCATCTCTCAGCAGCGAGATGAATAGACTGCGTGCCTGTTGCTTCCCAGAAATGTCTCTTACGCCTACTAATGAAGACTAATTAAAACATGACAAACATCGACCTTTAGTGCATCCTAAACAGGGCTGCGAGCATGACTTGGATTATGCAAATTAAGTTTGTATTTGACAATATTTAAGGAGGTGTGTGTGTGTGTGTGTGTGTGTGTGTGTGTGTGTGTGTGTGTGTGTGTGTGTGTGTGTGTGTGTGTGTGTGTGTGTGTGTGTGTCTTTTTTAGTTTGATATTTTGATAAATGTGTTGTTGTTTTTTTAACCCAATATAAAGCTCACACCCAGGCCTACAGAGCTAATCTTAAAACCAGTAAGTACATTTGTTGAATCCATATTGACAGAGCATCTCCTGATGTTTTATTATTTATTTATTAAGGAATAAGCGTGGTTATTTACCTGCAGTGTACCTTTTTTTAGCCATCTGCCTGTGAGTTTTCAACCAAAAAGTGGCGACTTTTTGCCTCTCAGGGTTTGATCATGCAGTGGAAATGCTCAGCTTGATTTATTCCATTACCTTTTATTCAGTTATTATTATTATTATTATTATTACCCTGGTCGATTTACAGACTCTGATCTGGGCTGTAAGATGCACTCAGTGTGTTTTTAATTTACACTGGGAAGGATTTGTTTGGATGGCGTGCATAATGTGGCATCACATGAGGTTTAGGCTGTCATTTTATTATTGTCCCGCGGAAGAAGAGGAGGAATCAACAGGAATGGCACACAAGGCTGAGCATGCTGACTGAACTGATACATCCCACTGAGACATGAACTGTTGTTTACTGTTAAAGATGATTCTGTATCTGTAGTCCATGCCCTGTATTTAGATGTTTTTACTTTTGATTCAAGCACTGGAAGAATGCCCCCCCCACCCCAAAAAAAAAAAAAATCTGGCTACTTAAATGAGTAAATGAAGAAAAGGTGTGAACGGATAATTAAACCCTCAGATAGGAATACGCAGGGAAGGCAGAGAGCAGCCTGAGACTGCCATTTGAATGGGATCTGAGAAGTAATTTGAGCTAAAATGGAGTCCACTCCACTCAGCCCCCCCATGGCATCCACTGTAATTCATTATGCCTGGCCGGCACTGGGAGAGGCAATGAGCGAGGGCAGAGGACAGGAGTGGACCCAGCTCTGGTGTAATGAAGACTCAGTAGACCTAAACCACTCTCACACACTCGCACACACACACACACACACACACACACACACACACACACACACACACACACACACACACACACACACACACATATAATCTTTCATTATATATCACAGAGGGCAGGACATTAATGCCACTGAAGACCTTTTTGGCAGAGAAATAAGAGTGTGCAATGATTTTCTCCACTCAATCCATTTCATTGACCTTTTCTATCATGCATGGGACTCTACCCCGCTCACTGCAGTGTGAGATAAATATTCCGAGAATAATCTCCCTGCCACTGTTTAATAAATGATCTTTTTGAATCTGAATTTTTATGTTCTGGTGGGTTTGAGGAAAATCTGTATTTAAAAAAACAAAGCAAAACATTTACTAGTATGACCGTCTAAAGTTTTCTCTCTTTCGTGTGCAACATTTTCATACATGAAGATACATTTTTAAACGTTCCGCTTGGCATCTCGGATCAATTCCATCTGTGTTCTGTCTTTAGACTCAGGAGATTTATAAATGTAGTCTTCAGAAAACGAGTTGGATGAATAGGTTTAACCTTCTGCATTGTGAGATCAGGCCCTGCAAGACCTTCGCTGTTCCTTGTCCCTCCACTAGGGGTGCATAGAGGTCATGGTAATAATGTCCAGACAAGCTAAGAGGATAAATACTGTCATCTGGTGGTAACAAAAGCCATCACTACTGAGTCACTGTAGTCTCATAGTATACTTTATATCTCCCCAACCCTCGGCTCTGCAACACGTCTGAATGCCACCTGCATGCCTGAAACACTTGATGTGAAACACCTGAGAGACTTTTAAATGTGTGTGTGTGACAGGCACAGTGAAGGGACAGGAGCCAAGACGTTCTCAGCAGAGACTTGTGTTCAGAGGGAGTCAGGCCACCTGCATCCACAGTCTGAAGCTGCAGAGGCCTGGAGGTGAGAAGGGATGAAACCAAATAAAAAGTAACTTAGAGTCAGAAACAGCTCGTATGAATGTATGACAGCTGGGTTTTAAGTGTTTGAGGTCTGGTACCATTTTTAATGTGGGGCTTTCAAGGTGAAGTGTGTTTGATTTTATTTGACCCAGATCATTTAAATGTTTTTGTGTTTACCGTTCCTCACTTTAATGTTATTTTTCTAAACCTATGAGCCATGAAATCTAAAGAGATTTCTTTACTTGTTTACCCGAGGTAACGCTGTCACATGGCTGTACAGGAATACTGACTTTGCATTGATGCGCTGAGGTTTTTTCTCCAGCTGTGTGAAATTGTAAATGTAAATGAAACTACAAAGAAAAAGTAACAACATATTTAAATCAGACAAAAAGTATTTTAGTCTGTTTTCCTCGTTTTATGAACAGCATACTTCTGAACCACAGAAATCAATAATGTATGCTCTTGTGGCATCAGCTTACGGTAAATCGTGTGATGTCCCCCTTCTTTGAGATATCGCCACATCAAGGACATTCTCAAAACATAATCCATCGGGAAACAAGCTGGAAAGAGACACAATTTTCCACTTATTTCATGAAAGACATGATTTCCCTTAAGTATCACATACACAATGTTCTGCCTCAGCCCACTCCATCCCTTCATTAAAGCTACACGACCTTCAAACCCAATACTTCATGTTTTTATGGCTGTGCCATCGCTTCAAATGGAAATAGTAGAGATGTTTTTTTACTAGAATTTACTACTAAAACAATGTTTGACTTTATACCGACTGACCCACTTTGGCCTCTGCTTGTTATCTTGGAGTGTCTTTTATATTGCAGCGCCTGTTTACATTTGAAGAGTTGTTAAACGTGAACGTCCCTGTCTTCATGTTTACTGGCAGTTGACTTGCTGCAACGAGTTAGAGACATAATCAAAACACAAAAGGTGCTGCAAGGAGATGAAATTGAACAGTCTAGCAGGAGAATCTATAGATGGTACAGATCGATAGATCAGATGGGCCCGGGCCTGTCTTCTGGCCTTGAAGGAAGGACAGAGACGGTAATATAATAGGGAGAGGAGGAGGAGGTGGGAGGGGGGGGTTATTTGGCAATAAGGAGGCGCTCTAATGGAGTCTTTGAGTTTGCTGTGGCTGGAAATGAAAGGAGGTTGAAGCCCGGCCAATTATTCTGCCTGAGAAGAGGAGCAGGCCGAAAGAGGAAGGGGAGAGAAGAAGTGGCGTGTGGCGCTGGATCGTTGGCGTGTCAGAGAGAGAGAGAGAGATAGATGGATAGATAAATAGATAGAGAACAGATACATAGATGTATAGAGAACCTCCCAGAACGAGGGGTTCATTCAGAATAGCCCACAGATATTGGCCCCACTCCCAGAAATTTCCCCCCAGAGCAAAAGGTTAACTGTCAGTCCCCCGCTAGGTATAAATAGAAGTCTGCCCTCCAGAAAGGCGTGTTCAGAGAGGGGGTAGACAGAGGAGGGAGGGAGAGGGGGGGGCAGTTACTGGTGATCCCACTGACACACAGGGGTGGGGGGTAGTTTCAGGGATTCTTCGGGGGGCAGGGAGTGGAGAGGAGAGGAAGAGGGAAGATGCAGCAGAAGACATTATAATGGCTCTGGAGACTGACGGAGACCCCGGAAACAAAAGAGTGTCCTCATCTATTCAATTTGGCCATGACAGCAGACACAACAAATGCCATCATCAGCACCCCAGAAAGCTCCGGTGCAATTGAGCTGCGGCTGCATTTGACACCCAGACAAAAAAAACTAAAAAATCAGAGCTCCATTGTTTTACTGAAGCTGCTGAGACTGAAATTAGTGTCTAGCAATCAAAGGCTGGAGCTCTGCTACATCATGTGTGTTGGTAGCAGGTTTATATCACTATACACCTCTTATAATAAACTCAATGCCTAATGCAGTCCCGTGTGTGAGTAATGATGCCCGGATATCCTTATCAGGTGTTTTTATTTGTCACTTAAATCCATGGTAGCAAAAAATGATACATCGCTGAAATATCAGACACACAGAAACGTCTAAAACATCAAAACAAAAAGGTGCTTCACCACCTCCAAAAAAATAAAGCTTCCTCTTCAGTTCAACACACCTGAATGTGAGCAGATTCAACCTGAAGTGATCTGCCACAAAAAAAAGTATTTAAAAAAATAAATCAGGTTTCCTTCGACGATGCATCTCAATGAGATTTTTTACAACAGTTTGACACTATATATATTTTTAATGTCGTCTCTGGTATTGACTCTGAAGGCATGTAATCTGACACAAATCTGGAAAAAACAAAGATGTTATTGCTTTTTTTTTTTAAGTATCCACACTGCATATACTTAAGTTATAATTTATTTATTTTTGCCAGTCAGAAATAATAAATAAGGAAAAGAAATAATCGGCTCATGTATACTCTGATTGCACTTAATCCTCTAGACCCCCAAACACTAACTAACATACTGTAGGTCTAGTATGGTAATACCTGTCTGATCACATAGGAAAGCCATTATACATAAGCAATAATGTCATGTTTGTACAAATGATGAAACTAAATGCTTATAGTGACAAAAGCACTACATTCTATAATAGACGGGCAATCACAGATTGCAAATCCTAAGTAATAAAGTCCTGCCCTGCCCTGTGCATGTTCCCAAACTATTATCGCTTCTTTGAATCCGAGTGGGAAAATGTGTATTTATCACAAAGACATTTAACACCCGCTCGCAAATTAAACAAAATCACTGGAAAGTGTTATAAACCTGTTTAACGGTGATGCTGGCAAAAGTAGTTGTACTGTACTCCTGGTACATTCTTTCAAAAAACACGGTCCACCACAGTGGCCTTCCTCGCTCCGCTGATTTAAAAAAAAAAAACCAACACACAAAATGTGCACATACTGGTATTTGTTTTCTACTGCTTTGACGTCTTACTCATCTCGTCTTCCTCACTTAACAATCTTATGTCTGATGTTGTACTGGCAGACGGCCGTGAATATGATGCCATTCACGTTTAAATGCCACTCATGTCCATCGAGGAGCTTAAATCGTGAGCATTTCCACTTGTAGTACGTCTCGTGTCGTCCTATGCACAAGGGAATATGGGCCAGTACAAACTAATTGGCACTCCTGTCCATATTTCTATCTTCCTCCCGTTTTCCAATGTATTTCATAGTCACTTTAAAAAAAGGAATAGTTTGACTTAGATGAGAAAATCGATACCAGAGAAATTTCCCAACTATTCCTTTCAAAACGGAAACATCATTCAATGTCAATCACACATTTGGTTTGGGGTCATTCAAAAACGTACAAAAATACTTAATTTGGTTTGAGTGGGAACATACATCTCCCCTGTGCCTTAGTGGTGCAACTGAGGCCGCTGAATACATTTCTATGTGAGAGTGAGGACATTTGGTTTGCCCACTCGTACAACATTTCCCTTTTTATGATTTTTATATATTTATATATATATATATATATATATATATATATATATATATATATATATATATTCAGGCTAAAAAACTAAACAAAACAAGTCTTCTCTGCTAAGACCAATACGCATCCACACTCGGGCACACGCTTCCACTCCATAAACGGCAGGAAGATCCTTCCGGCGTGGAAATAAAACCAGTTCACTTTAAAAAAAAAAGAAAGAAAAAAAGGCAAACACTGTCCTCCTGTCTATTGTGGAGGAAGCCTTAATGCTAATGGAGTAGAACAGAGGTGGGAGGGAGAAGTGGTTTGGCCACAAGGAGGTGCAGAGGACATGGCACGTTAGATGAGGGGCTCTTCTGACCCGCACTTTGTTATGAGAACAAAGGATGAAGTCAAAACAACGAGTCTTTTTTCTCCTGTTATTCTCCTCGTTCTTCACATAACTTGTCCATCTTTACTTCGGCTGTCCTTCGCCGGGGTTTTCTGTTCAGTCCATGTGGGGTTTCTCGACGCCGCCCTGAGGGGAGACAGAAGAATCCTGCTGTTAATAACATTACATCAAAGAAATGAAAAAAAATAACTTTAGAATATCTGGTGATGCTTACAGCTGGAAGAAAGGGGGTTCAGATTGAGCGTCTTTATTGTAGATTTATGATCCTTGCAATGATAAAAGTCTGTTTTGATGACAGGGAAGCTGATTGGTGGAAACTTAACAGCCTCAGGTGACTCAGTAGTTTCAGTTTCCTGTGAAATCGCAACTGCAGCCTGATCCCAACTGTGGAACATTCACAGCTTTTTAAAAAGCGGTTAGCAACTACTAGCTTTGAAGTAAATATGGACTTGTTGCTACTTCATATATACATAGAAAAAAAACTAAAACAAAGCTTTAAATGTCAAGAATCTGTTAAAAGATTGTAACGTTCGTCTTTCAGTTCCTCTTTTTATGGGGATGTTTTTTCCTTTCCTGTACAATAAAAAAGGGAAGAAAGGACGGCTAGCTCAACACAAGGAAACTCCATACTGCTTTTGTCATTGCATATTTTACACGTGCAAATCATTCTCAGACACAAGACCGTGAACTGCACTTTGTGCTCACAGATTCCAAAACTAAACGTCCGACTGTAACGTCAAATAAGATGGTCAAATGTAAAAGTAACTAAGAAGTAGGTCTTTACTCTGCACGCTTAATGCTGCAAAACTGTAACTGGCTTTAAACCAAAAGGAAGGGGGGGGGAAGCCCCAAAATCACTTCCGAGAAACAAAGTCCCATGTTCCTCCTGATCCGTCTCATAAATGACCCACTGGAGCGAAAGAGAGAAAAACAAAACCACGAGTGCCGACTTGTGCCAACATTCTTCAAGCCTGATCACAAACAAAAACAACAAGAAGCAAATGACCCTCTGGTCAGCCGAGTCCTGACTGGCTCTGTGTGTTGCCACGACTGTGAAAAACAACAGCCCTTAATCTGCTTTCACGCTTTCACTTGAGTCAAACTGAGGGAGTGACGGGACTCTTACTTTACAGACAGAATGAGGTGAGGCTTCTGGGCACAAGCTTAATGAAGACATCAAAGCTGACTTGATGGGATAATTATGAAAGAAGGGGGGGGGAGGGGGGCGTCCGATGCACTTTGCACAACTTTAAACCATTTTGACAATGTTATCAGCTGCCGTGGTTCAGCGTAACAGCCGAACCTTAAAAGCGCGTGCAGCGCAGAGGAGTCTTTTGAAGTCTGTTCCACAGTTTAAACCGAGTGCAGAGGAGTTCAACAGATTTTTGAAGGCGGACGCTGATTGAAAGGATATTTTTGTGCAAACATTCAAAACAGGTGTTTACTCAACAATTATAATCTTTGCATGAACATGAAAAGCCTCTATTAGTATTTTGTGACTGGAAAGAACCAAAGGAATAAATGCCAAAATGTGAAAGTGTCACCGTTTAAGCTAATATAACGTAGTGAAATACCAAATGCATAATGAATGCAAATGTTCTTCTTTTGCACATGGAGGGCAACACAATAAAAAAAGACAAAGTAGCAGCTGTGCTCACTCACTCACTCAGCTATACTCGTATGCAAAGTTGAGCAATGTCTCAAGTGTCTGACTGTAGAGGTCAAAACCACGATTAATATTTGAGTAGTAAAAAAAGTCCGATGTCATATAGGCTGATTGTGACCAAGATATGTACGGGGGATATTTAACAGTGATTGATTTTCACTTATAATAATGGAATCAGCTTTCAAGTTAGATCTCAAATATATATATTTGACCCTTAAGTGAATAGTCGCAGTCTTTACCATGGCAAGTTGCCGTCCGATGTTTCCCACAGTAACTCCACCGGAGAAGAATATGCACGGGAGCCAGGAGCGTACATACAGGAAGTCTGGAGACGTATACCTAAAGAGAGAGAAGAAACTATTTATTACAGTCATTCTGAGTAATGTAGAGCTGCTCTTCAGATGATCCCAATCTCATAAACCACATAAGATGTATGATAATCAAAGCACAGTGTCACAGAATAAAAAAGCACAAACACTTACGAACATAAAAGGCATCTTTAAAAGACACATCTGTGAAAACCTGTCATGCTCATTCTTTCCTCTGTCTTGTAAAGTCAGCATGAGCTGCAGTCCTTTTTTCCTTTTGTGTATTTTTGACGATTATGCCACTGAACCCGGTAGGGGGGGCCTGTTAATTGGGTTTCCAGACCTTCCAGAATATAACTTTGTACTTCAAGCGTTATCTGTCACGTCTTTTTGGATGGAATCATACAGGTGGGACTTTCAGACACTTGATCTTCTTCATTCCCTCCAGGGTGGGGTTCCCTCTCACAGCTATGTAATTAACACTTAAGCCAGCAGAGTTTGTGGTGTGAGTGTAACATGAAACCAGAAGGCAGCATCAGTTTTGTTTCCTCTAAAAGGGAATAAAGATAGTTCCTCTTGTTGCAATGAAAGCTAATGGCTAACTGGTTACTTACTGGTAGACTCCGTTGTAGACCAGCAGCTGTGTAAACACGGTAGCCAGGACAGCAGTGGTGATGCCCAAACCAAAGCCGCTCCTGGACCGGTCGAATGTCCACCACAGGCCCAAGGACAAGGCCGCCAGCGTTAGTGAGAGCTGCACGTTGTTGTCGAAGTCTAGTTTCTGTGTTACGGGACAGTTAAGGACAAAACCGAACCATATGACTCTAGCTCCCACTCAAATATTTACATGATCTGCAGAAGTTGCAGAATTCTTGATGGTAAAGCAGGACTTCCTGTTGCTTTAGTACTGTCCAAACTAGAGATGAAACATTGTTCTCACATTTTGACAAAACTCTACAAGGTGAGTCCTTGAAAGGATACAACACTGGCGTGATTGATGCCGACGAACACCGCGATGCACCTCATGACGCTGGCCCACTCCCGCTTGAATTTATGAGGCTCTCCCAAATGGCTGTCGAGGCAGGGATACAGCAGGCCGACAACAGCTGTGAAAATGAGCAAACAGACCCAAATTACACAAGATAAGCAGAAATTCTGTGAAACGCCGGTGGGAAAATCCTGTCATGGATCTGCTGTGTGGGATTATTTTATTTGCTGAACATGCACTTCCATAATTAGTCTCATTTAGATACCTGCATACACTTAAAAACATTTTGTTTTTAATTTAGTCTCCTGAACTTTTTCTTATATGTAAAGTCGAGCTCCTGTTTTCTTTTCCACACCCTATTCTTCATTGTCAATTAAGTAAAAAGCCCAAAGTAATGTCTTAAAATTGCTTGTTTTGTGCAGACGCCAATCCAAAACCCAAAGATATTAAGTTTACCATCACATAAGACAAAGGCAAGCAGCAAGTCCACACAATTTAGAAGATATAATGGTATTGTTTTGCATTTTTTCTTTTCAAATAACTAGATCAATGGGAAGGAAACATAATGTAGTTTATTCTAAACTAAGCACTGAAAGCCCATTGTTTACATTGTGCATACCATAATCAAGTTCTTACATGACAGAGATGCATTTATTTGGCGCAGACTAATGTCAACAGATTGTAAAAACAACCAGCTACACTTCTACTTTCATTTGTGTTCTGCCCTGCAGCACATGGGAGGAGGAGCCGACGATGTTTTTTTCTTCTTTCCCCCCACTTCCTGGTTCTTGGCTCTAAAAGTACCTCCCCCTCAGCTCACCCGTTATGACACAAGCCAATGAGCGCGCAGCTCACCTTGTATCCGGCAGTTGCAGCCAATCAGAGTTCGAGAATCCTTACCATCTGAACCAAGTCATTTATTTTTGTTTTTTTTTACAACTGACGGGCAGACATATCCACGTAGACCAGCATAGCATTAGAGAGGAAGGCTTGAATAATAGCCAACAATAACAAAGCCGAATGGTGATTTATTACCACATGATCATACAGTATACTGATAGCAGTGGTAATAATAGAAACGTAGTGTCTTATATTGTTTAAAACTGCACTAGTTCCAGACTTTCAGCACCCATAAATCATTCGTTAAGTACATTTTAATGGCTTTATTTTTCCTCTATCAGTTCTCTTTATATGGCAAAAGCTACTGCACTGTAGCCCCTCCCCTCTTGGCAATAATTTGTCTCAAATTTAGCAGCATACTGATAACCTATAGGTCAAACTGCTCGCCACATCTATTTATAACCCACTGAACATGTTTTTGCTCCAAAAAAAGCGTGCTTAGGCTTACTCACCGGCTCCTGTGCCGCAGCAAGGTGGGATCCACCAGGCAGACGAAAACAAAGTTGTCATCACCTCCTCGGGAAACAGGGTGACATTTCTTTGAATCTGCAATAAGTTGAGCACCAGGGCGAGGAACGCTCCGACGGTGAAGAGGACTAGACCCCGGCGGATGAGGTTGGCCGTCCGGACGTCATGCAGAGAGCCGTATGCATTGCTGAGCACCGAAGTGATGATGGACATCATCTCTTCAGCTTTGGATGCTAACCAGTTAGCTCCAGACGAGTGCTTAGTTTCAACGCTTGATGCACAGGAGCAGCTCCAGCAGTGGTCCTCTAGTCTGGGCATTTGGCACTTTTAAGCTGGAGGAGAATTGCATACACGTTTGTGACAACATGTATACATTTAGCTCACAACTAGAGGTATGTATTGTTGCAAGATGAAAGATACATTAAGTAACGGTTTTCCGGATTCTGCAACAACTGAATAAGTTAAGACTTGTAAGAAAATGCTGGTCCTTACCTTGATCTTCAGTGTCTGGTTCAAAGAGAAACCACTCCTGATCATTCGCGCCTCGGCAAATTATTGAGCCAGGGTCCCTTCGTTGTTTTCCTGCTCGTTACAACAAGGACTGCAATCACGTTGCTTGTTCACATTATCGTTAGCAGACACACGGAGAGAGAAAAAAAAACACAGCTCTCCATTCCACAGCACAGAGCTCATACCAGGGACAAGAGCTTCCTCTGCACAAAACAATCACAGCTGTGTCGGGTGAGAATCGGCAGCCAATCAGAGCGCGGCGGCTGATATGACGTGGCGCCACCCCACCGCCCCCTCGTCCGGGACAGACGCACAAACTAGCAGGCTGGAGAGCAAGTGAAAGTGGAAACAGAACTACTTCAAATGTCAGCCAAACATATGCAGCTCGTACTGTAAAGAGCATTTGAAGAGCTTCAACATAAAGCAGGGATGGTTATATATTACAAGATCAAAATTGCAAACATACAGTAAAGCTAGCCCAATAAATCATGATACTACTGCAATAGAGATCCATGATGAACTGTTGTGAGAGTAGGCTACTAGTTTTTATTTTTATTTATTATATATATATATATATATATATATATATATATATATATATATATATATATATATATATATATATATATTTACCAGGCCAAACTTTCCCAAATGTTTTTTCTGCACTTCCACAAACTAGTTCGAATCTTCTGCACAAGCACATTTTTATATAGGCAACATTTTTTCTGTTGTTGATAGAAAAGTTTTTGAACTTTGGGTGAGGTTAAAAGAGGTGTGGCTTGCAAGGAGTAGTGTGTAGGGAAGTGCAAGCAAGTTGACTGCACCTCAGTTAGAGATAATGTGAATGGAAAAGGTTCAGTGCCCACAGTCTTTCAAGGACTGACAGCAACATGAAAACATGTTTTGTAAGAGCCTGTGTGACCCAGCCGGATGTTTATAGGGCAGTGCGATAACACACCTCCACCCATTGCCTACGTGAAGCAAATAGCATACATCTACAGGGTCACGCTTTCTCTCTCTCACTGTGTCTGAGGACATGCATACATGCATACAAGTGCAAACATGTAAAAACATTTTTATGAGACACATTTTTGCAGGACACATCTACAGCAAGATTATAAAATGTATTTTATTTTAATTTAACTCTTAAATCCCAGACTAAGTCATATTTACTTAACATCAGCTGCTGGCACTTTGTACAAAGTAATACCATGGATGAATCATCTTTTTTTCTTGTAAATTGGCTTGCAAAATTAAGCGATGCTTCATGACCTACAGCAAATCTGGTAAACAAAAACAGAAAGCATATCAATAAGATAACATTTCTTTTCAATTAAGTTGAATTAAAAACCTTTTTTGGTGTAATTATGCCCCTGATGTCTCAGGGTATTATATTCATTGTTTGTTTGTTTGGCAGTTATGTGGTGCTAAAATGCAGAACCAAAAATGAGTTCTGCACCAAATGAGGGGACTAGTTGTCACCCAGTGTTCAGCTTCAAAGCCTTAACCCAACAGCTGAATTTATCTCTTCTTTTTAAGGATGATTCGATGTGCCATGTGAAGGAAAATTATGCCCCAATTACTGGGAATATTTTCAAAAAACATCCTGTAACTATGAAAACAGACAGGGACACATTGCAGGCACACCAGAGACTTTTCAGCCATGCTTGCATCAATGCTTTGGTCCAGGCTGAAAAATCTCAACAACCATTCAATGGATTGCCATGACATTTTACACAGACACTCATGTTTGATGATGTATCCTAATCCTAATGACTTTCGTGATCCCCGACTTTTCCTTCAGTGGCACCATGAGGTTCAAATGTGTGCTTTTGGGTGAATAGCTCTACAACTATGATTGCCATGAAATTTGGTGCGCATGTTAATGTACTATACTTTACTAAACATCCTGTGGGCCCACCACTCATGGGAAAAACTGCTGGGGTCGGGTGCGCTGGATCTGGTGGGGCTTACATCTATGCACAGTCTTGGCTCTGGAACCGTACTCCTGGATAGGGGTTGGACTCTATTCTTCTCCAGAGTTGCCCAAGGTGTGAGGCGTCGGGCGGGTGTGGGGATACTCACAAGTCCCCGGCTGAGTGCCGCTACATTGGAGTTCACCCCGGTGGACGAGAGCGTCGCCTCCCTACGCCTTCGGGTTATGGGGGGAAAAACTCTAACTGTTGTTTGTGCCTATGCCCCAAACCGCAGTTCGGAGTATTCAGCCTTCTTGGAGACCCTGAACGGAGCCCTGCAGGGGGCTCCAGTAGGGGACTCGTAGTCTCGCTGGGAGACTTCAACGCACACGTGGGAAATGATGGAGACACCTGGAGAGGCGTGATTGGGAGGAATGGCCTCCCTGATCTAAACCCGAGCGGTCGTTTGTTGTTGGACTTCTGTGCAAGTCATGGAATGGCCATAACAAACACCATGTTTGAACATAAGGATGCTCATAAGTGTACGTGGTACCAGAGCACCCTAGGCCAAAGGTCAATGATTGATTTTGCAATCGTATCATCTGATCTGAGGCCGCATGTTTTGGACACTCGGGTGAAGAGAGGAGTGGAGCTGTCAGCTGATCACCATCTGGTGGTGAGTTGGATCAAGGAGTGGGGTAAGACTCTGGACAGACCTGGTAAGCCCAAACGGGTAGTGCGGGTGAACTGGGAACGTCTGGAGGAAGCCCCTGTCCTGGAGATCTTCAACTCACACCTGAGTGGGTGATGTTCAAAACCTCTATTGCTGAAGCTGCAGTGATGAGCTGTGGTCTCAAGGTCTTAGGTGCCTCAAGGGGCGGTAACCCTCGAACACCGTGGTGGACCCCGGTGGTCAGGGAAGCTGTCCGACTGAAGAAGGAGTCCTTCAGGGTTATGTTATCCAGGAGGACTCCGGAAACAGTTGCAGGGTACCGAAGGACTAGAATGGCGGCAATGGTGTCAGAGGCAAAGCAGCGGGTGTGGGAGAAGTTCGGAGAAGCTATGGAGCTTTCGGTCGGTACCAAGGTGCTTCTGGAAAACCATCCGGCACCTCAGGAGGGGGAAGCGGGGAACCATCCAAGCTGTGTACAGCAAGGGTGGGACCCTGCTGACTTTGACTGAGAAGGTTATCAGGCGGTGGAGGCAGAGCTGGAAGCTGATGGGGGATCATCGTCAATTTCCCTGACGGAAGTCACTGAGGTAGTCAAACAACTCCACAGTGGCAAAGCCGCAGGGGTTGATGAGACCCGTCCAGAAATGCTGAAGGCTTTGGGTGTTGAGGGGCTCGCTCCCAGTGAATGTTGGCCTCCGCCAGGGCTGCGCTTTATCACCAATCCTGTTCGTGATTTTCATGGACAGGATATTGAGGCATAGTCGTGGAGGAGAGGGGTTGCAGTTTGGTGGCCTGAGGATCTCATCGCTGCTCTTTGCAGATGATGTGGTCCTTATGGCGTCATCAGTTTGTGACCTTCAGCAGTCACTGGATCGGTTCTCAGCCGAGTGTGAAGGGGTTGGGATGAGGATCAGCACCTCAAAATCTTAGGCCATGGCTCTCAGCAGGAAACTGGTGGATTGCCTACTCCGGGTAAGGAATGAGCCCTTACCCCAAGTGAAGGAGTTCAAGTACCTTGGGGTCTTGTTCGCGAGTGAGGGGACGATGGAGCGAGAGCTTGGCCGGAGAATCGGAGGGGCGGGGGCGGGACTGCAGTCGCTTTACCGCACCGTTGTGACGAAAAGAGAGCTGAGCCAAAAGGCAAAGCTCTCAATCTAATGGTCGATCTTCATTCCTACCCTCACCTATGGTCATGAAGGCTGGGTCATGACCGAAAGAACGAGATCACGGGTACAAGTGGCCAAAATGGGTTTTCTCAGACAGGTGGCTGGCGTCTCCCTTAGAGATAGGGTGAGTAGCTCAGCCATCCGTGAGAGACTCGGAGTAGAGCCGCTGCTCCTTTACATTGAAAGGAGCCAGTTGAGGTGGTTCGGGCATCTAGTAAGGATGCCACCTGGGCGCCTCCCTAGGGAGGTATTCCATGCACATCCAGCTGGGAGGAGACCCCGGGGAAGACCCAGGACTCGGTGGAGAGATTAAATCTCCTCACTGGCCTGGGAACGCCTCGGGATCCCCCATTCGGAGCTGGAGGATGTGGCCCGGAGAAGGGAAGATTGGGGTTCCTTACTGGAGCTGCTGCCCCCGCGACCTGACCCCAGATAAGCGGTAGACGATGGATGGACGGACTTTACTAAACACTTTGTCTTTAGTGCTAATTAGCTAATGCTAGCATGCTGACATGCCAAACTGAGATGGTGAACATAGTAAGCATCAAACCTGCTTAGCATGTTAACATTGTTATTGTGAGAAAGTTAGCATGCTAATGTGAACATTTAGCTTAAAGTACTGCTGTGTAATACAGTCTCACAGAGCCGCTAGCATGACCATAGACTTGAACCCACAAACAGTGATGGCAAATGAAGCAGAGGGGAAGCTACTTTCTCCCAGAGACTTTCATATTTTAGGTTATTAACCATATCATCACACAATTTAAAAGATAAAAGAGCTGTTTTAGTCCCACAAGAGCAGTTTCAGAATGAGTTTTTGAACGTTAGTATTTCATATGGATATATAAGTCATCTTAGGTATTACAGTTTCCAGACAGCGCATTCAAATTGGTCGAGTTCAAATTGGTTCCACTTGAATAGAATGTGAAAAATGCCATTTCTAAAATGCCAGTGATAACTGAATGGTTAAATATAAATGTCACAGCTGCACTCCACTGGAGCTGTTTCACTATTTTGTACCAAACAAGTCAAGCATGAAAGTATATCGAGGGTTGAAAAGTTTGCATTTGTCCCCATCGAGTGCAACAAAAACAGCATGTCTTATTGGATGAGGAGACTGTTAAAGAGGACATTCTGCTTTTCAACCATCTGAATAGGTTTCTGTTTCTCTTTCTCATTTCACAGCCTTTGAAAGGACACTTTGATATAATGTCATACACGCGCACTCGTGAACCTCTTTACAAACACGCTGTTGTGGTCCTAAACCAACATTCAGAGACATTCACTTTGCTGCAATCCATAGATAATGACATCAGTCATATTCACTCTACTCTAATTTCACTGGTCCATGTGGTTAACACAGATAAATCGCCAGAGCGTCACAGTTTCACAAAAGAGGAAAGGAGGTCAAAATGAGAAGGGTGCACCTACGGGGAGCTCTCCAGGGCCCCAAACTACTGCACCCCCCCAGTAATCCAGCAATGGTATTATTCTCTGCATCAGGACTAAATGAGTGTGTTGAAGGTCTATGGGAAGCAGTGTGTGTACATTCCTCAAATTAATAAATTTCTCTCTCTTTAATTCTCGGCAATCCCGGTGCCTGAGGAAGAAAAGCCTATAGCAGCGAGTGTGTGTGTGTGTGTGTGTGTGTGTGTGTGTAATCTACAAAAAAGAAAAGTGTATTGTTGGATATGTGTGACCTGAGATGACTTCTACACCAGATAACACATCTTATTATATTAATAAAGGAAGGAAAACAAGGTAACAAATAGTGATAGTAGTTGTGAGATCCTGCCGGAATTAAGGTCCTTTATTTATCTTCTGGTGCTTCTACCCACAGTAACGTGCATTAATGTGGAGGCTGAAAGTACCAATCGTATGTTGGCGAATGCGGCGCCATAATAACCATGAAAATGACTCGGCATATAGCAAATAGCTCCCAGCAACCGGCAGAGCTGGCGGTGGAGTAGAAAAGGTCTCAGCCACATCAGAAGATAAAGCAGGATGCTACGACACTTCAAATGAATAGCAGATCAAGCGTGTCATAGATTATGCTGTTAGACTAGGAGGGATTGAATTATAGCTAAAGGAGCAGCATGCTGGTAAATTGATCTATCAAACTCAAGCTTGACAATTTCTCTCCTCAATCCTGTGTGAAATTATGAAGGGAAACATCCTAATCCGTCCCCTCGGAGAGTTGATTAAGACGAAAGCGGTTTTTGGCTTTATCCTGTTTATTCCTTCTCATTCAGGTGTCAAAAATCATTCAAATTTCGAGAGCCTTTGAAATTGTTTAACGCATTAATAAAGAGAGTATTTTCATGTAAATGCACCATAGGTAATTGCAGCATCCATCCCTTTTTTATAACTAGGTTATTAATCCATAGTTTTCTCAAAAGTCTCCAACCCTTTCTTCAATACCACTGCTTCAATGCATTCTGGGTACTCTGGATACATGGTTCTAGCTTTTCAGTATCTCTCACTCTGTGCCATGAAAGATGAAAGAGGATTCTGGGGTATAGAGTGCATCAAGCAGCTTAACAAAGGGTGCCATAAAGGCCCTGACTCCACAGCCCGAGGGCGTGGCACCAGGATGCAATCTCCCGACCCCTTTGTTCTTCAGCGTTAAGCTCCAGAATTGTTTCAGAGCAGCTCACCTTTTTTCATAGCGAGATCCTCCCCATATTCCTGCACAGCATGCCTATTTTCTTGGTGTATCACGGCAAAACAAAAAGAATGCGTTGGGGTTTAGGGTTTGATAAACACATTCGGAATCAGAACTACAAGCCAAAACAAACTCTGCTATTCAGTCAATAAAAAAATGCTTCTATCCCACAGGCATTCAATGTGTTTCTATAAAGGCATAGTTCAACATTTTAGGACATAAGCTTATCAACATTTGCAGCTGAGGGGTAAATGAGAAGATTGATACCACTTTCTATAGCCTTATATTTAATGCACAGATGCGGAAAATGTATCACTCTCATCTAACTCTCTGAAAAAAAGCACAGAAGCGAATTTCTCGAATTGTCGAACTACTCCTTTAAGTTGACACACAGCCTTCAATATGCGTCTGTTATGATTAACTGCCTGTTGCTCTTATCATCTGTAAGCATCCCAGTGCGTTGACCTTTTAATAGCTACTTCCCTTTAAAGGAACACACTTGAGTTTGTTGTCTTTCTCCCAACAAACTTGCACCAAGGTGATAAGTACTGTATATGAACAGGGCTGCTGACTGTACTTTATATTACTTTATGGTTTTTGTGCAACAGTTGACTCAACACCACAAACTTAAACCTTACCACAATGTTGAATCAACACTTCTTTGACAATCTCACAAAAACTTTAAATGACAAGCTCTACAAAGGTATTGTGTTGTTGGACTATTGTGTATACGTGATCCTGCCCCCCCCCCCCTGGCTGTATATGTGGCATATTTACACAAAAGCTCTATTCCAGTCAGCTACACTAGAAGTGCCCATGAACAGCACGGTCGCAACAGCCAATCAGCCTCCTAAATGATCCCTGTCCGTCTGCTCAGGTGTCATTCTCGACCAATCGCACGCCGCTCCCTCAGTGGGTACACTCGTGTGAGAGAGAGACACTAAAGAGAGATATTGAGAGCAATAGAGATACTTTGTGTAAAGTTGCACAATGCTTCTTAAATACACCTCACATGATCTTTCTGCAGTATTGCATAGTGTTGTTTCATTTGGTAAATTTACAAAAGGTTTCTCCTCAGGCAGAACAACACAGAGAGTTTATTGGTGATGTAATCCTGAGACAGATCCAAACCCTATTTCACAGACAGTGACTAATAGGAGAACTCACTATGACAGCCACCACCCATGTGACCTGACTGGTATTTGGGCACATGATTAATAACAAAATACAATTTGCCGGAAATGTCTTCAACAAAAACTCAGTGAGTCATTAACTCCAAAACTGCACTAAGTGTCACCTTTGTTTATCATCATTAAATAAAGAGAGATTGACTTTACTGTCCAAAATCAATGCAATTAAATCATTACAATACATTTAATATAAAGGAATAGTTCAACATTTTGTGACCCAAATTAAACAGATCCACGATGTGATGTAAACATGTGCTTTCTAGCTAATTACTCAATTCTAAAATGAAAATGGTGGAAGCAGTGACATCTGTGTTCACTGAGGAACTTCTACCTTCAGTGAGGTATGTGAGGCCTTTCTTTTGTTTTCTTTTTAATAATATCCCTAATGTGACTGCAGAGCCTCATTCAATTCCATTTTTTTTTTAATTTGAGGAGCTTAGGGGGACAAAGAGGTTTAATGGACTGGATATAGTTGGACAAAGAGGATTGGTTATATTGTTCTAATTGAACCTGGAGCAGATTGAGGAAGAAATCACGGTGCTCAAGACTCGCAGAAGTCAGGTGAGTAACGTCACACAACAAATGCTCACTGAACTCACCGTCCACATGAGAACATCAAGTACTGCGTTGTATAACACTGTAGCATTGTGTGTGCACTATGTAGTGTGTAAAAACAGTCTGTCCTTACATGAGTTTATATGGTTATTTATTGTCCTTCATTTTAGTTTAATTGTCTGAGTTTTGTCTCTTTTCTGGTTGATTCTGACTTTTTTAAAGCACATTTTTACACAAATACTTTTACTATACAAGTACAATATGCTAGAACTATTTCCACCCCCGGTTATAGGTATATTTGATCAGTAAAGTTACATAAAAAGCTAATGATGGTAGTAATAATCATCTGATAGGCTCTGATAGTTTAAAACATTTACAAGAATGGTGTGATGAATGTGGTTTCCCGGCAGGAGGGTCGTTAAGTACGGCACAGATACAGAAACTAGGCATGATTTCTAATGTTATTTAATATTATTTTAATTCTGCTATTTTATATTATTTTAATTCTGCTATTTTATATTATTTTAATTCTGCTATTTTATATTATTTTAGTTCTGCTGTTTTATATTATTTTAATTCTGCTATTTTATATTATTTTAATTCTGCTGTTTTATATTATTTTAATTCTGCTGTTTTATATTATTTTAATTCTGCTATTTTATATTATTTTAATTCTGCTGTTTTATATTATTTTAATTCTGATATTTTATATTATTTTAATTCTGATATTTTATATTATTTTTAAAGCTACTTCACACTCATTTATATCAACACTGTGATTATTGTACTGTAAATGCTTTGTCTAATCTTGTACTATGTTTTTGCTGTGAAGCACTTTGGGCTGCAATTCTTGTCTGAAAGGTGCTATTATTATTATTATTATTATTATTATTATTATTATTATTATTATTATTATTATTATTATTATTATATTATTATTATTATTTCACCTAATTTTCTGCCAGAAAACGAATAAACACATATCTCAAAATGTCATATCATTCTTTAACTGTCCAAAATGATTAGAATTGCTGAATGTTGTTTCCATTTAAGGCTTAGTGTCTTCTTTAAGAACCTTTTTTTTAACAATAGTCCTGACCTCTGTGGAAGCTGTTAGACAGGTTATATTAAACAAGCATAACATGTTTACAGCCATTGTCTTATGCCAAGTGTATAACTTTGGATCACACCACCTTTTCCTTGACTCAACCTCTTCCTGGACTCTCTCTGGATAGCTTAATGTTTAACATAATGGCCTCATATCACAGCAGGTGAAACACCCTGTTTCAGAGGGTGTGGGAACAAAATATAAAAGAATGAATGAGTAAAATTGCCTCGTGATCTGTTCTCAGACGATTCACACTCGCCCCCTGTTATTTGCAGAAAAACCTTTCTGAACATTTTTCTTAAAATGTTAAAGTAAAAGTCAACAGAGAAAAGTTCACCCCGAAGATGAATTCAAACAGATTGCACCCCTGCTATTTCAGAGTCCAAAACCTTGACTTTACTATTTGATTATGCCTCATCTGACAGCCAAAGACTCACTGACATCATGTGATTATCAAAGTCACATGATTGGTCGGAGATTTGAACATTGTGTCCCCTACAACTGTCCCACCATTGTCCTTGTTGGCCTGCGCTGCACTTGACACAGATGAAGCCTTGATGCATTGTAAGCATGTGATTTTCTTTTGTTTTGAATGGTGTCTTCAGCCTTGCATCAGGCCACTGCTTTTCAAGTTAGTCCACACTGAGGAGAAGAATTTGAAGTGATCATATTGTAAGGTTTATCACAAAGCATAAAAGATATTTCATGTTTTTCTATTCCCTTCCAAGGACATTTCTAAACCAAAATAAATCTTATATATTATATATAACACTAATGTAACACTACGTTCTGGCGGATGGGCCTTTTGTTTGAACAGAAAGGGTTAAATGTAGTTCAAACTCGTCAGCTATTGAATAGATGTAAACAAAGATGAATGAGTAATATGCTTTATTATAGAGGAGAATCATATCTTAATTGACTGTCTATAAAACACTGTGATGAAAGAAAATTAACCAGCTTCAATATTCTTTAAGATAGCTTATAATTAAACACACACAGTACATTATCAACATGCAGCATAATGCATACAGTCATTAGTCACACAATGTCCTCTTAAGGCATTTAATGCATAATAAAAGCTACTAATGTAATAAGCTCCTGGATAATATGACACGGTCTTCCCCATATGAGGTGACAATATTATTCTACTTTATGCAGGAATGTATTGCATTTATAGGTTTTAATAAATGATTAACCCATTTACTTATTATTATTATTTATATAATAGCTGCAGATATTGCGGGATCACTGTAGGACAGAGGCAGGCTGCCTTTATGGCTGATCTATTATCTCTGATAAGTTAGAATAGTGATAGTGCTGCAGCATGCGAGGCTTTATCTGTGACGTAAAAGGAAAAACACACACAACTTTATCTGGAAAACACAGCTACACACACTGCAGGTGTATATATGGCTTTTTATGCTCGAGTTTTGATCACGTAATGGTGTTTGAAGTCCAAATGTCTTCTGTTTGACACCCTACACTGCTGTAGTGCAGGATCCTCCTAGTGGTAGAATCGAGTAAAGCACAACATTAGCTTTTTGCACAAGAATAACCAGCAGATGGCAGCCACATAATACAGGAGTATTTGAAACAGGATTTTCTCTCTTTCACTCTTTTATGCATTCAGTAACCAACCACACAATAAGTAAGATGACATGTTTCCCACCAGGGTGGAGATGAGAAAGTACATCACCTTCTTAACATTTGAGTTAGTTAGTAGTTAGTCTCATTGGAGATCTAATTCAGGTGAAGTACTTCTCATCATTTCCACAAAAGAGAAATGACTTTGTTGCTATGGCACCAGGAAGAAAAACACACATGTCCTTCAGCTTTTAGTCATTTAAAAATAATAATCTAAACTTTGACAGTAATTTAAATTTAACACAAACTGCAACCTCTCTGAGACTCCCGGCTATCTAACACACACACACACTCACACACACACACACGGTAATTAAACATTAGAATGCTCGCTGCTGTACCATGAATTGGAAATTAGAGAGGCAAAGAAGGTCACTTCAGGACATTCATTGTCCAAAGGTTGTTTATTTCTTCAGTGTAAGTGAATGCAGATACTTTCAATTTTGAGCCGACATCTCCCTCCGCTCATTTGAAAGATTCCAGCAGGGTCCACTGAGGCGACAGACGTTTTTGTCGATAGCAGCTCGTCTGGTAGCCAGGGGGGTCAGCGCTGGCTCCAGAGTGTATATTACCTGTGAATGATTTAACCTGAAAGGGAAACCATGTTTTAAAAGCACACAATGTAGACTGCTGTTATTGTTACAGTCTAACCTTTTCCTTCACTATTGCTTTGTCGATACAAGTTAATGTTCTGTCACACAAATCCTACATTATTTATTATGTGCCACAGTGGAAAATAACATGTGTCCTTGTTTCCCTCTTGAAGCTATGCAGCAACTGTGCTGTTCCTCGCATAAGCAGGTAAATTGTTTTCTACTTAGTCCGTCATTATCATCCTTTTTAAAGGTAATTGTTCCTCCTAGATCTATTACAGTTGGAGCTTTAAAGAGCACTTTTGAATCATGAAACAAGCAACATGCTAATAGGCGCTGGCTATCCAATAATTGCAGGCAATTATTACAAAAGTTCTCTTTTCATCTAATTGCAGCTAATGAAATCACGAGATAGTGAAACAAAGATGATGAATTCAGTGAATATACATATCAAAAACCCTACTTTGAGTGTCAAGTGGGCATGTTTGACGTCACCGCTTTGAGTAGGAAAACATCCCATTTTATTGGGCCGCTGAATATCGCTCGTGAGCCAAATAAATCCACATGTGACATCTATAGAAGCTCATCTACATTTCCACGCTGGGAAAAAAAATATTACATTTCATAACCAAGAGCTTTTCATTTTTCTTTATATTTCATTAATAACTTTGTTCAGTCACACCGTGCCGCACCGCTGCGAGACTCTGTAAGGGGCACGACTTTCATCAACGCCTGAGTGCTTGTGAGTCGAGCCGAGTCGAGAATCTCTTCTGGTTGGTGAAGCCCTGAAGGTGGAACTGAATCTAAGTCAAATAGAGTCTCAGATGTGTTGAGTTTGACGCTCACTGGAGGCATCTGAATGTACATGAGGAGAAATGTAGCAACCTAGGCTCAAAGGGTAGTTACGTTGTGTGTGTAAATAATCATCCATAGCAAACAGAAGGAAGAATGAGCTGAGAAATGTCATCGGTGGCACATTATTATTATCAAGGTCCTTGAGTTGGGGAAACAAATGATGCTGCTTTAATAGATTAAATAGATATTAAAGCATTATGATTTTAAGGGATTGTGGAAAGTAAATGTGTTAAAGAACAGTCCTCGACCGTCCTGCAGGATTATCATGCTCCGCTAATTAACATTGTGGTTGTTTCAGTCCGAGGTTTCACAATAAGACTTTGACATTTGACCCGAATCTTTCTTTCCACATTTCAATTGTTTTGCTTTAAAAGCAAGCCAGGTGCTATTTTGAGAATTGCACCAGTGCCAAGGAGGTCAGCCCCAGCAGGACGTAAACAGATTTCCCATGCTGAAGTTGGAGGAACACTTTTGCTGAACTAAATTGCCTTGCAAGGGAGAAGTTCTCGGCTCTGCCTACCTTCTCTGTGCAACCCTTTATATATATATATATATATATATATATATATATATATATATATATATATATATATATATATATATATATATCTCAGTTTACTCTAAATGCTTGACAGCTGCACTGAACAGAACTTTATTAAAAGCACAGGTGTAACTTATAAGCATTAACGACGGCTCTGTTCCACTTAAGTGTGTCAGTAAGGCGTGACAGTGATGTGTAACGGACCTGCATCACCTGAAATGAATTACTCCTGTTATTTATTACACCTGTGCTCTTCCTCCTATGACATGTTGAAATGTCCTGATGTGAAACAGGTCTGTTTAGGCCTACCTGAATGTAGCAATAAACAAGTCTTCCTGAGGGGTTGACTGTTATATTTAAGCCCCTCCACCCTCTAAATCCACCCATACAGGTGTTTCCACTTATGTCGCCTAATTGGATGGCTTCTTAACATTGTGTTCGCAGGTTCATCTCCATCACTTTCCTCTTTTATTGCTATTTACAAAGATGGGAAAGTTCTAGCCTTTGGACACTTCACATACATTCTTTAGTCTGATAAGACCTCAATGGATCTTTTGCACAGCAGACATTTTGACTGCCTGCTGCTGTTTGACTATTTAAGCTGCTTGAGATACTGACATGGTAAAGGTGTATGCTTACACACCTTTGCAAGGTGCAAGAAAACTAACAGGAGAGTAAAGGGAGATGTCAAGTATGCACGTCTGCACCACCAACTGAGACGAGGTGTAATCAGGCTAAAGGGAAAACACCTGTGTGTGTGTGTGTGTGTGTGTGTTCATTTGTGTTGTATCAATTGACTAAATTTAATACAATAATCAGATTTGTTTTGAAGAGTATCTTTACATTTTGTATAAATAGGCAACACCAGATGTCAGAGTTCATGTGACACTTTCCATCTCGCAATTTGCATTTGCATGATTGTGTGTTTGGGCTATAGGACATCACACTCTTCGGATGAAACACTTCAACTCATCATCTCCAGCTAATGCAATTTTCACACGGACACACATGTTGCCCTACGTGTCCCACGTTGCCCTTAACCTCGGAGAACAACATGCTTACAAATAAGAGCTGAGAAATGAATCTCGACATGTTAGGGTCCCTTCTGAATAGGAGGTGTAGTCCTGTTTCCCTCTGTAAGCCAGCCAACCCCGACACACGGCCCAGACACTGGCAGGTGCAAAAACGTTCTACTTTTGATCTCTCCACAGAGTGCCTTGCTATGATTATCTCAAGCTCTCTGCCTTTGATTCATTTGGTGCTGCACCGTGGAATCCATCTATTTCAGTCGATCTATTGCGTGGTTTTTCTTGTGTTTTCAGATGGTGGTGGTGGAGAGCAGACAGGCACAGCATGCCAGTATTGAAGAGGAGGACACCTACCCTTTTTCATGATAAAAATGGTGGGAAAATAAAAATAACCATTCATGTACGCACTTGTGAGCGATGCTGCGTCTGAGTGGGTAAATGTAAGGGTATTGAACCAAAACATCTATTTGTTGGCAACCTCCTCTTTACAACTGAACAACTGCATACATTTGGCTCCATTCAAAACATTTAAGTTGGATGAGGTAGCACTATAAAGGATCTGGTCTTGTAACTGCACATGTGGACAAATACATTCAACAATTTACTGATATTACTTTTCCACTTTACTTCCAATTTACTTTCATAAAAAGAGGAGATTGAGGCTCTTTTGGCACCTGAGTTCTGTTGCGAAGCAAATAAACATTTGGATTATTATGACGTGGGTCCATTTTTGGAGACCAAACAGAGCGGAAACCACAGAGGAAGCACTGAGTGTGTGTGTGTGTGTGTGTGTGTCTGTGTGTGTGTATGTGTGTTGTTTTGCCCCTGAGTCAAAGTTGTACTGCCACACTGATGGGATTTCTGTCCTCAGGCCCTGCAGAATTCACACACATACTTACAAGTACTAACACTTAATGCTGAATAACAATTTGAAACACATCCTGCAGAGTTACTTTGTCAGCAAAGTTAAAGCTTATTATAATATTTTGCTCCGTGATAATGTATTCTGTAACACACCTGATTGTAGACTATATTTGTTAACAGTGTTTTCACTTGTGCAGCAAAGTTTGTTGCGAAAAATATCACGAGCGGGAATAAAATCCAAAATATAACCACTGCTTTATGATAGATGCCATATCATTATTATTCCCAGCTTCTGGTAAAGATCAATAAATGCCCTGCAGTTAATCACATCAAACGGCCTCATTAGAGCTGGAACAGATATTGGTTTTTGCTCTGGAGTGAATCTTTTTGTCTCTTCAGTCTCTCTGTAGCTTGAAATTTTTAGGTGCCATGGAAATACTGAAATGTTTTAATTCTGCATTCTTTGTCTGTATTTTGTTTATTTGTGTATAGGTTTCATTTCATTTCTAATCTGTGAGTTGTGAAACTTAAAGTGACAGTGTGTAGGAAGTTGTCACAAGTCACAAGATAAAATCATTTATCTTTTCTTATGTTGCTCTGCTCACTATATGCTTAGAACAAATGCAGAGAAAACTCTGACTGTATTCATCTTTGTGAATTCTGTCACGTTCAAGGTCTGTGATTTCTATTTCTTTTACAAATTCCAAAATGATATTGCCAGACAATGGCAGATGTTAACCAGAGTACCGTGATAGTATTTCAGATTGTGTCATCAAATATTTAGAAGTTTATTTCTTATATATATAAAAAATGAATGAGCAGAAAGTAAAATTCAATTTCTTCAAACAGAGAGAGTTTGTTGTCCTAAATGTCCTAATGTTGTCTGCATAAAGGATGCATCTTTTAAGATATGACTCACATTATACAATGACTGCATGTCCCACTCCACATGCTCTCTGCTGTGTTCCAGTGTTTGGGTTAAAGCTGTTTCTGTCTTCACTCCTCCACTCTAATTTAAACAAACCACTTCACCATCACACATGACCATTTAAGGGACACCTGAACATTTTGTACAATTATGGGCAGAGAATATGATTTGTCTAGAGCCATGCTAGCGGCTCTGTGAGGATGTACTTTGAACTAAATGCTAACAACAGTATGCTAACATGATTGCTCACCAAATTCATTAGGAACCATGAACGTATGTACAAAATTGCATTTCAGTCAGTAAGTGATATTACTATTATTTGACTTGTATAGTACAATTTCTTCTTACACTTAACACTTCATATTTTCCCATCCTGTTTTTTTTTTTAACATTCTTTGACATCTTATTTATAGACTTTATTGCTATACTGTTACGTGTGCACTATCTGTGCATTTCCACTGTGGGACAATAAAGAAGACAACTGAAATCGCACTTTGCATTACATTAATTTATTTTCACATGATGCAGACCCCACCGTGATTGTAACAGATGAGATGGAGCGCTGGATTTAAGTGGAATTTATTGGCGGGAACATAAGGCACTCGGATGCTAATTAGGATCACTGGCTATGGTGAAGGAGGCAATGTGGGACCCATTATCTGTAAATGAAGTGAGATGGAACAACCCGTCCGCAAATGGTGTCAGCGACATGCCAATTCACCTTGTTTCACCTTGTGTGATGTCTGTATACACACATCCCTCCCTCCCTCCGTCCATCCCTCCCTCCATCCATCTAATCAAAAACTGCATTAATTAATCAAAAGGCTGATTTTCTTGACCTTATATCACCTACTCTTTACGCTTTTCACACCCCACAGTGCTCAGCTGGGAATAAGATTTGTCTTGCCACCTTAAAGAAATATATCAATACTGATAAATGATGATGAGTCCTACAATTACACAGACGCAGGCACACGAATGATCGTGACTGATAATGCTGCAGACGCTGGCGACAAACGCATGAACCCACATATGGTGCTCTAATTTACATCGTGAATCTCAATTAAGCTACACAGCTGGGTTGTTTTAGTCATGCAGCACAGCATTATGACCTTACTTGAACTCTTCGGGGAGTAGCATTGGCCGATGAGTGAAGCCTGAGAAATATACACTTTTGCAATGCATACATTGACAGCAATCAGTCAATGAGATGGATTCTTCGCTAGTGGAAAGTGTGTGTGCATGGTAGCATGTTGAAGCAAGCAGTGTTTGAGGAATCTTGCTTTTATGTCGCTCCCATGGGGACAGCTGTATTATCTACAATGCACATGAGTACGGACATCTCTGGGAATTCCTTTCAAATGCTCTACACGCTGACTAGCTTATTAAAAGGGAAAGAAAAAAGACATGTAGGGTTGTGGCTTCTCTGATTATTTTTAGCGCTGTCAACACTGTCAGTGGGAACTGTCCCTCAAATAGAGCTACGAAGTGAAAATGCACAGAAAGTAAACAGGGTCAGTGCGAGCATTAATGGTATATGGGCTTGTAATGTTGTGTAATGTATATACTGTATATCTCAATTTATATCCATTTAGTATTTTATATGAGAGAAGTAATATTTGAGGCTAGTCATGGTGATACATTTGTAGAGAATAATGAGCATCCAGTTTATTATTGGCGTTTATCTTATATTCACACCCCAGAGGCTGATGCTGTGGTAAAGCGGTAATGCATGGCAGAAGGTTTAGCATATATTTCCCAGGAGCACCTGCATGAGACCTTAACTTCTTTCACAAACTGTGATCGATGCACATAAAGCAAGTAGACTGATGATGATCGCTCTGCTTTGAAGACTAGCATGTGCTCGTCCATGTTTTGTTGCCAAGTGCAGATTCCTGTAAATCAGACTGTGATGAAGGTTGGATTGACTCTCTGTCTGGCAGCTTCTTTCTGTCTTGATGATGACATATTGTGCATTTACACACACACACAAATGGCCAACACAGGGAATCACCACATATTTACGACTGATCTATATCCATAACTAGGCAACTCACATCAAAACTATCTAGATTGATAAATAGTACAACAGGTAAGGTGATTTTGGGATGAATTGTCCCTGTAGGGTTTGCACGATCAAGCTTTGTTTCCTTTTTTGTTAGTAAGAGCAACTCTTTTTTAATTGTATGTTTCATTTTTATTCAATTAACCCCTCCACTGAACTGCAATTTATTTTTTGATCATATTTTAGAAACTGCAATTAGACATGACAGGCCTGTCGAGCTCTGGCTTTCTCCGCGTGTTGAAGTGGTTCTCTTAGTAAGAATGATACTCAGTATTTTTTAGAGATTGGACAGCGGTGTCATTTTTCAAGAGTAAATGCGTAAGGAATGAATTCAACAAAGTTTGTCTGCTCTAACATAAGCTACAATACCTGGAGCAACATTAGTTTGTGGGGTTAGGCTACAGGTTAGCAGCTCTGTCTTGCTCTTTATTAACGTAACCCGACGTTGCGTTACGTTTGCCAAACACATCGGTTAATCCTCATCTAAAAAGCCTTTTCTCCTATAGGCCTAACGTTAAAATTTAAAACATATGGTTTAAAAATACAGACAGGTTTTATTGGATTAAAATAACAATCTGACCGTTTAGCCTCAGTCTTTTAGTATTAGCCTATAGGCTATAATGTATGTAGCTGTTATATGCATATTTAAGATTATTTTACAAGAGTCTCGAGGCAGCTGGAATTGGTTAGCTTGATGAGTTAGCTTGATTAGTTAGCTTGATTAGTTAGCTTGATTAGTTAGCTTAATTGGTTAGCTTGATTAGTTAGCTTGATTAGTTAGCTTAATTGGTTAGCTTGATTAGTTAGCTTGATTAGTTAGCTTAATTAGTTAGCTTGATTAGTTAGCTTGATTAGTTAGCTTAATTGGTTAGCTTGATTAGTTAGCTTGATTAGTTAGCTTGATTAGTTAGCTTGATTAGTTAGCCAGCTACAGCTATTAAACCTGTTGATGAGCCCTTGTTTCAAACATCACTGCACATTTTGAGTGGTAAATCTTTCATGATTGTGTTTGTGTTATGCAAAAACAGAAAGCTTGACAGGCGTAGCGACAGTAAATATGATTAGTCTTTTACTAATTGTGCAGTGCATCTCTGCTGCCAAAGATACAATAATGTAGTTGTAAATTGGTAAAATAAATCACTGCATGAAAACAGTTGATGTTAGTGAAAGATTTTCTATCATAAAGCTTTGTTTTACAACACATGCAAGAGGCTCCACTGTACATATCCCTCTTTACATCCTCCTTTATAATCACATTTTTATACTATTCCCACTGATCAGAGCTACAACCAACCACGCAACACTTATTTCCATGATCACGCTCAACATGCTTCAGCTAATAGGACAGCTCACTCCTCTTGAATCTGCCTATTCAGCACATCGGCTTTGTTAAATAATCAATAATCAAATGAACACTGCAGGCTGCATTTAGAAACGACTGAAACAATATAGTAGCTATAGTATAGATCTTTGTATGATGATATACCCTCCCTTACTATATTATAGTAAGATAATACTCTTTTCTTCATTAGAGTTCCTGAGGGAGTCGTTCAGTCCAACTCATTTTCTATTTAGTTATCTCACTTTTGATTCAGTTTTAAAAGTAAATTATTCTAACTTTCAGCCCTCTGGGTGTAACATGATCAAACATTTTAAGGGGAATGTTCTGCTTTCATAATACATAACACAACAGTGCATTATTTTGACATTTCCTGTTGAGAATTCACAATTAATTTTTAGGTTGAGCTTTTATCTCCTCCATGATTTAGGTCTTATTGAGCCTGGCAGAGAGAACATGTTGCAAAGTGCTGCAGCCCAAGAGGACATTTTAAGTGAGAAGTGGGCTGCGTGGAGTGGAGTGGGCGTGGACCAGCTGTGGCTATAAAAAACCCAAGGCATGGGTAGACAATGGTGCTAAACACAAACAGCCTTGTAGTTTGCCAGCAGTCAAATATTTCCAAACAACTGTCCTGCATTATGTATGTGAATCATTGATAATTATATATAATAAATAAATGATGCACATATTATTAAGACTTTTTTGGTTTATGATGTTGGACATAACCTTAGAACACCTCACCATCACACTTTATTCAACATTTCTTCACGCAGTTCTCAAAAACAGCAGAAGCGGAACCTAAATGTTACCAATGCAGGCATTTCAGCAATGCACAATTAGTCCAAGACCCTATAGGAAATGCTGTTGTAGAAAATATGTTTTTGCATCTTGTGGATACTTTCAACTCAGCTGCACAAAATAAAAAATTAATATTAAAACATTCTTTTAGCTAATTGAAAAATGTTAAAACCAGAAGTGGCATGGCATCGTATTAGACTCGATCTCAAATAAGGATTTACTGATGTTTATACAGCTTGCATAACAGAAAAGGAACCAGTTGTACTGATGTATTCCATCCACAGAATACCATAGCAACAAGCTGTACAAAATATTGCATTCCAACGATGCTCATCTTGGGAAAACGCCAAAGAAGTCATGTTTTCACTGTGGGTAATGGGGTTTTAGGGCCATCTAGTTGGCTTAGTGTCTGCCCATGTACCACAAGCATCTCGTGAATATGAATGCGCTGCAACAATAGAATGGAAAACAAAGCCTGGTTCTCCCCCTGAGACTTGTTGTTGTGGTCCTAACGTATGAGCTGTAATGCAGACTCTTGTCTTGTATGTTGGGTCAACAGTCTATTTTAAGGCAGATCTTAATATTTGTTAGGGAACAAAACCAAAGGGATTTTACTTTAAAATCCTTAAGCTCATGGTCACGCTGTGTTCTCCATCGTTCTGATCATCAAGCAGGGTAATCAACCACATGTTGTTCCTGCGCAATAGATCTCATTCATATTGTAATGTGTCTTCAAGGGAATTCAAACCAGAAGCTGTCACATTGGCGGTGTACAATGTGAGCAGTGTTAAAACGGTGCCGACATGCACAATGTCAGACATCAAAGTGACGCGTGCGAACATCCTCTGAGTCTAATGGAGGTGGAGGGCATTGGCGTGGACTAAATCAACTGAAAAAAATGAACAGAACAAATGACAATTCATATGCTGTTCCTTACCAAAGTAACACACGGTTCTGCCAAGCATGACATCACCCCCCCCTTCCCGATCCTACCCTCAGTCTGGCTCTCTCGCCAAGAGAAGCGCCTTCACTCAGGCATAGCGTTGTTTCTGTGGACATCGCTGGATTCTCGTACTCAAACCGAGCCAAGCATTTTAAGCCTGATATAAACCTGAGTGGACGGCACAGAACAAATGAGATATGAACAAGTCTTGACGTGTAGTGTTTCTTTAAGGGATACAAGTGGTAATTCAAAGGCGAGCAGACTTGTTGAGGATGTTTGAGGATGTTCATATGTTTCTCGCTGAAAGAACAAGTAACATCCTATATAGCTTGGGTGACTGAGAATCTTCACAAGACATGTAGAGAGCTTTCCTTCACTGTCTTGATGCCATAGCAACCGAGCACAAGGCCATGTATCCTACTGAGGAAACAGGGGAATCACCTGTTTCTGCTCAGACTCCCCTGAAACGACTGAATATCAACACTGTTTCCTCTTTGTCTTTGTGTTTCTGTATGACTGTGTGTGATCTTATCTGTGTTTGTATGCACATGTTTGTGTTTGTGTGTTATCTCCCTGATGAACACAGGATGAGACTTCCCACAGCTTACAATTTACCCACAGTGAGCAATCACATCCTGAAGTTTGCTCTTGATTTCCTGGCAATCTCGAAATTACAACACCACCTGCCTAATCTCACCGGGAACCAGCGCTCTCGTAACGTCATTTAGACTCATCTGTCTGTGCTTTAAAAAACATTTCTCTCAAAGGTTTCTCTCTCTCCGTGTCTGCATTGGTTTAACCAAGCCCACTGGGTTGTAAAATTGAAATGCAGACAGTCAGACAACAGGAAAGATAAGATTTCTTTCTTTAACTCCACCGCAACCCAATAAAAACCTATCATATTTTTGTCGTGAGGATGCATGGATCTTTTGTAACAAATTGTGCAGACACATAGTGTAGCCATTGTTATCGCAAGAGGATTCATTACTGCTTAGAAAGGTCTTAGACGCTGATAGAGGTATACTCCAGTGTGTGTTTAAATGTCATAAGCTTTATCCTAATTCATCAGAGGGACTGTGGCACAGCAGCATCAGCTCAATCTGCTTGAGATTCTTTCCACCTACATTGTATTAACTATTCATGTCCTGCAGAGTGAGTTATTACAGTGAATGACAGCGCAGGGGTCAGAAAAGAGAAGAAGCAGAAAAAATACCCGAACATTAGCAATGGATCAGTGTTCAGAGCAAAAAGACTTACGAGTTTTCACTGTGTTCAATAATTTTGCTGACAGGGTTTCCCTCTGGTTTAGAATCTAAATTAAACTTTTTTAAAGCAGTATTTTATATTCACACACTAAAAGCTTAACAACCTGACTCATAAAGTTTTAGAATTGTCTTTTATTATATCCCATTTAAACTTCTTTATTTGCTTTCTTTTTTTATTTCTGAATATCATGACTGAAAATACATTTTATATTAGCGTGACTGTTCATGTTATTTCTTCTCTTTATGCAATTCCTCTGCACCCGCTCGTCGGGAAAAGATTTAAACCTGGAATAAAAGCACATTTCACCTAAAGTTGATTGTACCTTCGTCAGACGCACTAGCTGCAGTCTGTCGCTCTGTCAATTCATCCACTGCTTTGGCCAAGATTTAAATATCTCAACAACCTGCATTGCATAGATTGCCATGACATTTTCAATCGTGATTCCCTGATGAATTATCCGAATGACTTTTCCCTGTGGCGCAACAACAAGGTTGACATTTGTGTGTTTGATGAAAATGTCTAACTCTAACTATGAGATGGATTGCTAAGAAATATGGTGCAGACATTAATTTTCCATCAGCCTCAAGTGTTCTGTACTGTTTAGCGCTAATTAGCTAGTGTTAGCCAAACTAAGCGCTAGCGGGCGGTAGACGTTTGTTTCTACTTTTTAAGTGTTTTGCACTTGTTTGTTATTTGTTGCCTTTGTATATTTTTTTTATCTTGTAAGACTGCTAAATAAAATCAGCTAATTCTAAATTATTCATGTCCTTCATGACCTCGCGCTATCAATGCAATATTTTGAGTACACTTTGGGGTAGTTCATATCCCAATAAAAACAGATAGATTTCTACTTTTCAGTGTTCAGCTACAACTGCTGCAGAGCTTATGAATTAAAACATGAAAGAATAAACTTTAAAAATCAGGTAAGCACTGTCCATTCCAGTTCTGTCCTGAGGCGAAGAACATTTGATCATCTTCTATCTCCTCTGGAGTATTTCAGAATTTCAAATTTTCCTTTCTTTTACCATCACCTCTGCTTTGCCCCGAGAACCTGAATTATAAGCGAGCAAGGAGTCGACTGGAGGGTGAGAAAGAGAGCGGGACGCCCTCATCCAGATCACATATACACACGCGCACTAGGATCCTCTTTTCCACGTTCCTGCTGAGAAGTTTCTATTTGGATAAAAAACTGAGCTGTCGAAGAATAACAAGTGGAACAACAGAGTCACACATTTGACAATTCCTCAGACAGGAAGAGACGGAGACAACTTTGTTGTGAAGATAAGAGATGCAGTGCGGGACATCTGATCCTGTCTAGTCATTCTGCACTACATGTCGCTACCATATGCACTTCACCCATTATGTAAAGCCTGGTTTATTGTTATCAGAGACTAGTGTTGGCAAGCTAGAGATATCTTTATGTAAATTGGCCAGGATATTACATGTGGGATATAAGATTCCAAGTGCAGATACCAGGATAATAAGTGATGTTTACATTGTTTAATCATTTAATAAAATAGTTTCATTATTAAAATCCTCAATAGTGTCTGTATTTGGCCACATATTCCATTTGTTGTCATATCTTTCTGTGGAGTACGGTGAAAGAGTGTATTTGACGGTGCTTGTTGCATCTATTTCTGTGAAACTCAGGAGCTAAAGCAAAGGTTTGCCTTGCCAGAGGCATTCGGTTCTAATCCTAAATCAGTTGAACCGAGCCGCATTTTCATGCATGCTGTCTTCCTTGGAAACATGGATGCATGTGCTCCTTTGAACAGGAGCCGGCTCACTCCTGGCTCTGAGATGTGCATGCTGGCAGTGGCAGGATAGAGAGATAGGACACGCCAATGCCTGTTAATACAATGACCTCCAGTTGTTGGGCAATGATCATCGTAATAATTAACTAAAACACTGAATTCTTTCTGCCTTTCATTCATATTTACACAACTAACAAACATGTTTAGCATTACAAAAAGTAGTGAGTGAACATTAGTTGATTTTAGCTTAAGATTTTGACGTACTAACGTTAAAGGGCTGTGTTGGTATATCTCGCGAGCAGTGGTGGGCCGTCAGGGCTAGCAAGGCCTTCTCTGCTGGCCCACAAATATGTATTAAATGATTCCCCATAGTCTATTCTCTTCATTTCATAGCTTTCCTCTTGGTTGCGCTGCTTCCAGCCTCAGATCGAGATGTGGAGGGCTGGCCTTTATGTTAGAGCTTTTATCCAATCATATTTCAGCCATCATGTGTTGCCAGGGTCCAAGAAGATCTGCCCGTAGGCCTTCAGAAGCAACAGTGTGGGCGTCTGTCGCTTAAAGTGAACAGAAACAAAACTGTGGCGTTAGCCAATCAGATGTCGAGTTGGCGACACTGGGGCCAGCTAGAAGGCGTACGATAACGTCAGCACGTCCACGTCTTTTGATTGGATACGCACTATTGAGAGGCAGAGCAGAGAGACGGCCAACCCCGACGCTAGCGAGCCTATCACAGCCGGGAAAAGGGTTTGTCCGCCACTTTCAAATCACTAACTACGAGCGGTACCCCCGGCTCACAGCCTCCGAGAGGCACTGCACATTGCACTGCTGGGAATGCCTGCTATTTACAACTAAATGTTTCGTAAATATTAATATAGCTCTGTTGTTAGGGTGATGCAACGCCCGGTTATACTGCGTTTCTGTCTAAATGTATAGTTTCTAGAGCCATGGCGTCATAATGATGGTATTAAGAGGTGGAATAATTCAGGTAGGACTGTGTAGGACATCACTGAAGGCCTAGGTGGGAAAAGCACGGCCCGCCACTGCTCGCGAGACATTGCTGAGACATATGAGACAAATTGGTCTCAAACTAATTTAATTTTCTCCTGATTTGTCCATCTGAAAAATGCCACTATAGTGTCCGAATGTTTGAGTTAGATCTGTGGCTTTATGGTTTTGTGTTTAGACTACTAAAATGCAGTAGTCGTGAATGCCCAAGTGTGTGTGTGTGTGTGTGTGTGTGTGTGTGTGTGTGTGTGTGTGTGTGTGTGTGTGTGTGTATTTGTGAACAAGTGTGTGTCTATAGCCAACTAGTGGTATGACTTGTGGTTTAACTTGAATAGCTGTTACTTTTCTAAGCTTTTTGTCAAAGGACTCATTTATTGTGAATTTTGTCATCCGAAGCTTCTGTGGAAAGAAAACACTGACACAATTACATTGACCATTCAATAACTTTTATGTCTGTTATTTCTTTTAGGTATGAATACAAGTATAGATTTTCAAAAAGTGCTTGTGAAGGAGGTAATAGTCAACTTTTATCTTTTCTTTTCTTTTTTTTTTTACCTCTTTTTAATGTGAAAAGTGGAAACAGAGATGAACGGTAAACAACACATTTCTGCAACACTTTGTATTTCCTGAGCTGGGACACCACACAGAACAAGACCTAAGAGGGGCAAAGGGTAAATAATCAATCATCCTCGGGACATCTGCAGAGCAGTGAGAAGTCATTTGAATAAATGAATCCTGCAGAACACCATTGGATCAAGTCAACCAGCAAGTCATGCGATTAATACATGAAAGAAGTGCTAAGAGATAACAAATCCATTTCACCAGTAGTCATTTATTTTACCATATATAATAAGGATTCCTGTTTCTGTCTATATTCCATGCATTTAATTATTTACCACAGAATATTGTTTTCACTTGAACCAAGTGGGCTAATTTTCTTTTCACATATATTTCATTGTTTCTCCATCGTCATATATTACTCTGTTAGTTTTTTTTATTCTTCTTTTTTTTTTTTTTTTTACTATTGAGGCTTTTTCTTATATATTTGAGGTCTGTAAGTTTGTATTATACAGTAAAAGTAAAGTATAAATTAAGGTTGAGGTCAGTTTGAGAGACCAGGGACAGTCTTGTCTTACAGATCGTTGTCTAGAGTACAAAACATGGTGTAAAAAAAGGATATTTTATTGTGTTCTTTTATAATATTTTAGTCATGTAAAAACTACGTATCTCTAAAACGTTGCATGAGCTAACACACCAATTTTCCACAATGCATGTTTTCATGTAATACAATGTTGTTTTTGTCAGTTGATCTACCACTTTCATCAAACTGAATCATCTCAAAAACTATTATTTAGACATGAAATGTGCTATAATATCTATGGAGCCCAGTGGATGGATCCTACAGACTTGACCTATAGCACCATTTGTGTTTTTCAGGAAAATATCTCAAAAGGAATTGCCATTGAATTAGCACATACATTCATGTCTCCCTCAGGGTGATGCAGTAACTTTGGTGATTCCCCTTACTTTTCATCTAGCGCCATCACCAACCCAAAGTTTTCATTTGTTCTTTATGACTCTGTGTTTAGTGCTACTTAGCAAACGTTAGCATGCTAACATGCTAAACTAACATGGGGAAGATGGTAAACATTAAACCTACTTAACATCAGCACGTTAGCATGCTAAAGTAAGCATGTAGCCTAGACTCTTAGATTAGTTCATTAAGAGAATTTTCTAGAACCAAATTTAACATTTAATCCTTCAGTATATCTAAATAATTCGAAATGACCAAATCTGGAGATACATGGTTTTCACTGGACGGTGACGTTAAATGGAGCTCACGTACATAACAGCACAACTATTTGCTGAGGTTCAATTTCTCATGCTTGATTCCTCACATTACAGTATATTACACACCAAAATAAAGGTTTGCTTACTGTTTCTACAATGTCGAACAGTTTTAGTAGAATGTGGCAATTTGTGCAGGAAACAGGGGAGTCATACAAAAACAACATTACACCAACTGAAGCACACGTTTTGTGTGCTGAGCTCATTACGAACAGTTGTATGGGGTAACATTAGCTTTTCTTATTCCCCTACTATTATATGTCATACTTAAAAACATGCATCCTCTCAGCACTTTAGCTTCTTTAAACTTTATTTGTCTGCAGTGAGACGTGATCATTTGTGGCTGCAGTTTCTTAATAATGCATCTATTCAAAGATAATGGCAATAATAACTTGTTATGCTATTTCCCTGCTTTATAAAAGACATGGGAGTGTGTAGGAGTATGTGCAAAGAGAATTGATGTGCATATGAAGCCAGCATCAGAAGAAAGATTGTACCTACACACCGAGAAGTGTGCATGAATACATTGCATGTGAAGCCAGAGAGTTAATGTGTTCCTAGGTATAAGGTGGAGGGGTTTCAAGTGAGATAATCCTTCTTTTCTATAAATCAAACCCATTTTCTACGAACATGAGCATGTTGTTGTTTAGTTTAGAAAATAATCCACAGTTTGTTCCTGGTTTATTATTTACGAGGTTCTTTTTTGTGCCGTTCTAAAAGTTTGTTCTTTAATATTTCTTCCAGCTTTACTTTGAAATGATTCCCAGCAGCTTCACATATGATGATGAAACTGTTTATGTGGGAGTTAACAAGGCTTCCTCCCTAATAAGCCTGAAACAGCATAAGGGCACAGACATGTAGACAACACTGTATTCACTACTGCCACAACACAACCAATTTATTCTTTCTTTGTAGATTCAGTAGCTCAGACACCCGTCTCAGTCCAGCTGTGAGGTTACCTCAGTGGTAATAAACAAAACATAAATAAAAACAACACAGACAGTTTTACAGACATAGTCTCTGGTTATCATCCATCTGAAGGATGATTGAGTGACAAATACAGGTTAGTCCTCCTCTGTCTGGAAGAGTAACACTGTGGAGTGCTTGCTGGTGATCTGCCGACTGTGCAGCGGCTCAGCGCTGCCGGGAGAAGAGGTTCCTTAGGGCATTGTTGTAGTTCTTATTAAAGGCGGTGTATATGAGCGGGTTAAAGAAGGAGTTGGAGTAACCCAGCCACAAGAAGATGCTCTTCCAGATGGGAGGGATGTCACAGGAGCACAGTGGGACGATGAGCTCGGTGATAAAGAAGGGGATCCAGCAAAGTACAAACACGCCGATCAAAATGCCTACCATCAGCGCCGCCTTTTTCTCCTTCTGCTCGCGCCATGTGTCCCCATCTGTCTGGAAGGTCACAGTGGCGTGGCGCACAGTAAACACCATCTGCGGCTGATGTCCTTCATCCTTTACCTGCGAAGGAGCCGATCAGAGAGCAAAATCAGTTACTCTATTGATTCATTAATCAATCAGACAAACCTGGTTAGCATTTGAATCAGAAAAGCAATACTTATATATATATATATATATATATATATATATATATATATATATATATATATAGGCCATTTTGCCTGCTCAGCTAAAGATGTATAATAAACTGAATAGAAGTGAAGTGTGAATCAACTGGTGGATCAAGAAGCCAAAGCTTATTCTTTCATTTCACACACACACACACACACACACACACACACACACACACACACACACACACACACACACACACACACACACACACACACACACACACACACACACACACACACACTGATACAGAACATAAATCCAGTGGCGTGTCTTAATCTGCATTTTCCAGCAGCCTATTTTGTGCCATCTCACAAACATACTGCGCAGCGGGGAAAAGGAAAAAGAGAATGTCAACATTAATCTGCTGACTTTTTTCTCTCTCTTATTTGTTGCCAAAAACAGCTCAAGGCTGACTCTACATTTTATATCAGGTGAAGTTTCCCAGGTCGTTCAGGAGCCTAACAGCTTTTATAAAGACAAACCATCCCTCTCTATAAATGTGTCAGAAGTAAAGTGCCCGGGCTAACACTCTAAACTGTTGTGTTCTGTTCAACATTCAAGCAACCCGCACCTAAATGGAGAAACTCTCCAAAAAGTGAATTTAGTTAAATCAATACGGGTCCACAGGGCCTACAACTGATAACATGTATGAAACACATCCATTTGCAGTGGAGGTAAAAGCAAAGTGCTGTTGGGAAGGAGGTTTCAAATTGAGTGGATGGTTTAAGAAACTTCCACTTTAGATGGTGCAGTAGATCAACTGAAGACCCTCCTTCGATGGAAACATCTAGTTTCCCGAGACAAACCTGTCCGAAAGTGTTTTTTTTATTTTGCCGATGACGACACGTTGTTATGTCAAGTACGAGGTTGAGCTATTCAGTCAACAAGCGAGACAGTCTACAGGTTTTATTCATTCTAAAATGTACAAATAGAATTAGCAGTGTTTTAACATCCGTCAGTTTTCTGTTGATGGATGAGAGAGTTTATTATAATTCGCAGGGCTCGGTGCCTTCACTCTTCGATAGTCGCTGGGAAATGATGACAATAAACTTTGGCTGGGTAATGAGACACGTACAACATAACCATAAGTTGTGTCGGTGGAAAGCAAAATAACTAATAAAAGATATTGGATTTAATTGCTAGCTACAAGAGCGATTGCCTGTGTAATGAAACTTGACATAAAGTTGGTCAACCAAATCAACATACCATGGGGCTAATTTATTCCCAAATGTTGGGCAAAGTGATGTCACACTTGCATAACTAAGGGTTATCTTGAGGATTTAGGGGGCGGGAGGCGGGGGGGGGGGGGGGGATTTCAAAGTACATGCATTACATAAATGAAAATAAAAATCCTTCCGTGTGTATTTTCTGTGAAACATTTCTCCCTTCTGTGGATGTTTGCCAAGTTCTCAGAATCTTCCATTTCTGGGTGGTTTTCATAAGATGCCTTTTATAGGAGAAAGAAAAAAGTGTCTGCTGAAAGAAGTCTATAAGTGGCGTAATCGCTATCGCTGAGGTGTGCATTAAAGATGCAGGAAGTGGTATTTATAGCCTTCTACCTTCTGCCTACGCACATTAACAAGCTGCCGGTATAATGAGCAGGATTTCTGCAATTATTTTGTCCGTATGCTCATACGTTGGACGCTTATGTTGCCCTGATTGCTGTCGAATAGCTTATCATGATAAATAATTGCACAGTAACTCATATTTGTGGGTCAGGTGCATCAGCCAGTTGAGAAATATTCATTTTAGGAAGAAGAAACTGCCTGCCTCCACAGTTTATTTGTATTCAGAACATATGGTTTATTTAAATCTCGACATAAGC
Organism: Cottoperca gobio; assembly: GCF_900634415.1. Classification (NCBI taxonomy): domain Eukaryota; kingdom Metazoa; phylum Chordata; class Actinopteri; order Perciformes; family Bovichtidae; genus Cottoperca; species Cottoperca gobio. The sequence goes on along the minus strand of NC_041374.1, from coordinate 3,737,413 downwards.
AGTCGGCATGGTCCTGTCAACCAACTTTGCTGACTCATGTACATCTAGTCACAATGTACCTGCTTATTCAAGCACTCTGAGTGTCCTTCACACCTTGACATCTCCCCGTCTCGGTCACAAGGTTACAAAACTATTTTACTCAATTATACAATTACGACATCCTAGAGATCACTCTGTGTGTTACCTTCGCAGTGCCACCTAATGCATCTTACACAGTGCTGAAAGTCTAGCTGTCAAAAATGTCCAATTCTTAACTGGATATTACATTACATTCACATATCAAGTCACGTTAAAGGTTTCTAAACTCTACCAGTCTTTGTTACTGTCAGTCCTTGTGGTGTGTTTCTGTTAAATCAATTACTCTCACTCTGCGCACAACCAGAGCCCTGATATTGGGTTTCAATTCCTACTGGCTCTGAGCTCGCTTACATAGTCTCAGTGTTCCCAGTTGCATCTCTCCCTGATGCTGGTCCTCTCAATGTCTTTGCATCTCTGCGTCTGATGAGTGCTTTTGTTGGCCATTTAGAGCCCAGATTATTCAGGAGTGAATGAAGTATGGTTATGATCTTTCGTCCCATTAGCAGTTCTGCTGGGCTGACACGAGTAGGAGTCATCAGTGTTGCTCTGTATCACATTAATGCTAATAGTGGGTTAGTGAGTTATGAACCGCACCCTCTGGTGGGTTGTGAGGACTGGAGGTGCCATGTACAATGTCTGTGCAAAAGTCTTGAGTAATCATCTGATTTCACAATGTCATGATTGCCTCTACACTCACATATGTCTGTGGCGATCTGTTTCCTCGCCCGCTCTGACGGAGGCGTAGGCTGTAGGGGCCCTTTGAGCTGTGCACGTGGCAGGTTTCCACTATGCGTTTATTATGAGCAGATATTTTAGTTCTCTGCATTTCAATAAGAACTTGGTGTCCGTCATGTATGAGCTCCAACGTTCCCTGTCTTCTTGACTGTGGAATTACAACGCAACGGTCTAGTGAGATAAGGTTTCTGAGAGTCGCCTATATTTATTTATTCTGTCCAATGCACTACACTTACTGGTTACTGTTCCTAGGTCAACATTTTTCTCAGTCTCCTTAACAGCAGTGACTTCTCTTACTGACTTGGTGAAATATTTTCTCTCTCAATGGCCCTTTTCGCTACATTTTCACACTCAGAATCTAATGCATTGCATTTGTCTGGGGCATTATGCTTCTCCTGACCGCATCAGCAACACTTGCAGCCCCCCCTCGGCTGGCTGTCTCTCCCCCTCTTTTCGACGGTCGCCGCTGTGTCACCTCCTGCAAGCTGAATGCTGCCTGTTGTTCTTTCTGGCTCATCTACTGTGCTACATCCTGTGCTTTTCATACCATCTGCATGGCAGTTTCAGATGTGAGGGCGAGCATGAGCTCTAATCTTCAAAGTCATGACTTTAAATCCTTTTTGGCTTCCTAGCCCATTGCATAAAAATGTGTGTGTGGATATTATAGCGCCTGGTGCCTCTCTCATGACACCATGTCCAGAGAAAATATAGGTCTATTACCACCACAACAGCATCTCAACATGAGCGGTATACAAAGTGCTAATCGTGTAAAAAGTGTCAATCTACATGTATAAGGGGGGGAGGATAATGATATTATGACTTTTAAGGATGGATGGGATATTTTAAGAAAATTAATTTAAACAAAAGGAAAATAAATAATCACCTCAGCCATGGGTGTTATCGTGTTAGTCTTGCGGGAGCCAATCCGAAACTTGGCAGCCTTGTAGATCTTCCAATAAACAAACAGCACCACACAGAGCGGCAGGTAAAACGCTCCGAAGGTGGAGAAGATGGTGTAGGATGGCTCCTGGCTCACCTGGCACTTCATCCCCTCTGTGTAGGTCTCCCCCCAGCCGAAAAGAGGCGACAGGGAAATGATGGAGGACAGCAGCCACGTGAGTGCGATCATCACATTGGAGATCTTTTTACGCGTCTTGAGCGTGTACTCCAGGTGCCTGGTAATGGACCAGTAGCGGTCCAGCGCGATGGCTGTCACGTTCCAGATGCTGGCCGTGCAGCAGAGCACATCAAAGGAGATCCACACCTGGCACAGCACACGGCCCAGTTTCCACAGCCTGCCGTTGAGCTCATGGATGAGGCTGAGTGGCATGACCAGGGCGGCCACCATGACGTCGGAGATGGCCATGGAAGCCACAAGGTTGTGGGGCACCCGGTGGAATGTCCTAACCCTCAGGATGGTCACCAGCACCAGCAAGTTCCAGACGAACGTGGCCACCACCAGCATTGCCAGTAATGTAAGAGTGAGCACACTGAAAACAGAAAAAGGCCGGTAGATGTTTCCCCCGGAGTCATGACTGTCCAAAGCTCCGCTGAAGTTGGCGGTCAGTATGCTGGTGTTGGGATGCGTCATGGTAGCAGCTCACGGCCTCGTAGCCAAGGGCCAAGATGATTCAGAGACAGTTTCTGCAGACAGTAGATGCATTCTGCAGTGGAGAGAGAGAAGCAGGCAAAACTATTTTAATTTGATTTGTACAAGTCTCTCTCATCTTTGTGACACGGCCACAAATGTGAGAGGATTAATTGTAATGATAAAAACCTTTGGATGTTTCTGATGCAGTGTGTGTGTCCACCCCTCTCCTCTGCTTTAACTTGTCGCCTCCCACGAGACACTAATGAGGTGTTCTGTCCCACACAGGTGTAAGAGGGCGTGGCCCGGGGAAGAAAGGGAAATGGAAATGTTTGGGGAGGGAATTTGGGTTGGTTTTGTTTGCTGAGGAGAGACAGAGGAGTAAGAGAGGAGCGATACCTCGTCCCACTGAAGGAATGGGAAAACCAGTGAGATCTGAGGAGTATTCCCCCCCCCCCCCTCTTCTTCCAGTGAGTGCGATTCCTTTTTGGATGCATTGCTTTTACCTGGATTATATTTTTACGAGGGTTTTGGAGATATTTTATTTTCCTTGAGACTGTTTGTGCTTTTTGTTGGGGATCGAGTTCTGTCGTAATAAATTGTCTTTAAACTTCCAATTAAGTTTCCTCTTAGTTTGCTTTAGGTGGGGTCACTAGAGATTTAAAAGGACCCACATTATTACTTACTTATTGTTACTCTCTTAACTAGGTACCACAACAGCCCTTGAACCTTTTTGTAACTATGTTTACCGTTAAGCTAACTGTTCATATCAATGATGAAATTCAAGAATATATGCTGATTGTTGAAGATGCAATACTCAAAGAAAAGTCAACTGCTGCATCAATGCACTGGTGTTCATCACTGTGTCGTTCACAAGAGAAGTACTTTAGCGATTTGCTCACAATAGTTAAAAGCACTTGAGTTTCTAACAGCTATCAAGCAACCTACCTGCAACTTTCAAGTGCAATTTCATCTGCTGTTAAAAAGGCTCAAAAGTACTCTGAGGTCTGGAAAATACCATAAATATTCAGTTTCATCATCCCACTGCTGTCCTTTCATTTGCGTCAAAGTCAGACCTCTGTTGCAAAATGAACAGTTTTAAGTGGAGTCTTTGTTGTACACTCATTCGGGAATATCTCACTTTTGTCTCCGATAGAGAGATCCCTCTGTTCAACATGGTGGAGTTGTATGCTTTAAGTGGTTTGCAGGAGAGCAGCATCTATGTTCACTTTAAATAGGAGAGTTTGTTGAAGAGACACTCTGTATTAACATAGGATTGTCTCCATTTCAGATTCACAAAAGAAAAGATTTGACATGCCAGCTCTATCGACACACTCACAGGAGCGGCTCAGAAAGTTGCAAAGTCTACACAATGTTCAACAGAGCAGAAAGAATGCATCTCAAATCACCGCGTATGGTGTCGGCTGGATGTCGTAAAGTTTAGGATTTAGTATCGGCTATATACCTGTACAGCATAAATCAATAGACCAGCTTACTAACAAGTGGCATACATACTTAAATAACTATAATATGACTTCAGTGACTATTCTAACTACAAACTTTAAGTGGAAAATAAGTGTCTAACATTAGAAAAGCATCATATTTGTCTAGAAGACATTGTTATGATAACTATCTGCCTCCCAGAAGTCTCACATTCAGCAGCATCACTGGGAGCATTAATGATTTCATGCATCGTGTTTTGGAAAACATATTCAGATATGCCTGATTTAACAATCTCATAAAATGTTAATTTTAATCATTAATTATAATTTCTTATTTAGAAATCGGTTCAGCCTATTCCTACAACCTGCTCTTCTAACAACCCTCCAGGCTTTAAGGAGAAACTCTTACCTTGAACCAGTGTATTGACCTCACCGACTTTTTAAAGTGGAGTTTCACCCGCAATCTTGAATATTTAATATAATCGTTCATTGTTCATGTCTAGTCCTTGTGACGTTGTACTACTGAAGGGATCTGGAGGACTTGCTCAGGTTTTTCCCAGGACTCTGGGCGCAGTCCATAATAAGTGTAGCTAATGCATATAATTCAGTTGATTCAGTCTCTAATTGAGTTTGATTTAAATTGCAGGATTTAATCAAAAGGATCATATTCTTGAGGCCTCTAATAACATTGTGTTTGGCTGTATTGCTGAAGCATTAATCAGATGAATAACTCAATCAAAACCTTCTCAAATTTCCAAGGATGTGTTGATTTTGTTTTTGTGAGTAAATCAACAGAACAAAAACAGAGGTGCTCATAAAAACTTTATTCATATACAGTATGTTTGTACACCCGGTGGGTTGTGTCGGAGTGATCTGCTTGTTGTCAATCACCGCGTCTCATCAATAAGGCCCGACGGGTAATAACAATAAGAGCCGTGTCCCTGTCAGTCGGTATATTTATATGACATGTGACACCGTCTCTTAGCATCACAACCCATGCACAATAATCAAAGGGTCCAACCAAGCACACCGATAGGCCCTCTGCTCTGTTTTCTCCCCGCGCCTATTAACAAGTCTAATAGCCATGAAATTTGACAAGCGTTGTGGAGGGAAATCAAACATGCCTGTTCCCTCAAACAGAGGATGTCACTCACTATGTGAAAAACGGACAAAGGGGGCAGAAAGACGCCTGGAAATATGCATCTGTGAGGGGAGAGACACCCTGACGGACAGGAAGACAGGAATCACATTTGCTGACGTCAAAGGATAATAACCGAATACATTTAGGCTACACTTTTAGAGGGTTTTTTTTAGACAGCTGTGTGGGTAAAGTGTCAATTCAGGTCAGTACCTGTCTTGAGACTTCCAAGTGTCGGATGGTTCACTGGGGATATTTGCTTGAGAGCCTTGTGAGGATTTTAGTTAACTGTGAGGAATTAAACGGGCACACAGGGTGATTAACATCTCATTACCACTGATAAGGTCGTATACTTTTACTTTTTAATGCAAGCAGGAGGGATGAGGTGACATTTTAAGTTATGACACAGAAGTAATTTCATATTGCTTACAGAGCTACGACTGGGAGATGTTAAAAGACCACATACGTTTCATTATAATTAAAAAATTAGCAAATGAATCGGTACAACAAATCCTGTTAAAGCTTCACGAGGCTTCTCAAGAAAGACGTTGGACACAAACTCAGATTAATGTGTTTTGCATTGTTTTTTAAATTAAGTTTTCATCTCTGCAAAAGAATAGACATTTGCAAGTGCTACACATATTTAACTTTAGTTTCTGTTTCTAACTCAAGATTATTATTATTTTTCGACTCTTCTATGCAATCAGCCTGTACATAAAGAACAGTTCCCAGCAAAGCATTGAAGGCTGCCAGCTTCAGATTCAGATAAAAAGTACTTTGACATACAAGTTACCTCATGATTACTGCAGACAATCTCTTTGTGTCTAGCTCTTCATTCAGTTGTAGCTCCTGTGTTACACAAGTAGAGTTCCCCTGAGGCTGCAGAGGGATGACATTTGCAGCTGAAAGGAAGGGAAGGTATGTACTATATGTGTCGTCTCATATTAACATAATAAAGGAGCATAAGGCAAACCTTTTAACTTGAATGTTAATCACGTTGTGCATTCAGCAGCTTTGGCACTTTTGGATTGGTGGAACATGTTTCCAAACCAATGTAAGATACATTCAGAGGAGCGTTATTCATTGACATCCACAGTTTCTGAGAGACTTACTCTCCAGAATAATAACTTTCCCATATAAATATTAAGGATTCCCCGTGGAGCTCACCTGTCCCATGACGTTTTACTGTCTTCACTTAACTCTGATTATGAACAACACGTCACTTTTGAATTTTATTCTAGAAAAAAAAAGCGATTAAGCTACTTGTTAGGAAATAAAACACGGCGGGAACGATTCATAAACGGAAATAACCTACCTCATTAACAGTTCGGCTTAAAACGGTCCTGCACGAGAAGATCTCAGCTCGGTCTTAACCTCTCCTTCCAAATTCACTTTGCTGGTGTGTTAGCGGAGTGATTGAACCGCTTGGCTCAGTGTTGATGACAGCAGAAACACACCTCGCACTGAGGATACAGAGCCGCTGGAATGAACCACGCAGTTGTCGGAAGGGGGAACTGAGTCCACGTCAAATGATAAACACTGCGTTTTCTAGGCATGTGGGAGATTTGCGTGTGTTGTTTTGGCGTGCACGTCGCGCAAGCAACAGCTGTTCTGTTCAGTGTGGAGGAAGACGATGCGTCTGTGTTGTCAGACTATTTGCGCTGCTCGGAAAACATTCCCTCTTTCTAACTAGTCTTGTTCTGCAGTGATCAGAGGTTGCTTGAGGAGACACGAATCCTGCTGCTTTATGATGGATGATACTTCCATGCGACCACCCTTGTAACTCTCATGGCATTTCTCCCATGTCCAGCAGATTAATGAGTAATTTAGAGCTAAGCAGCCTAATTCCAATCCCATATGTTGACAGGAGCGCGACTCGGTGCAACTTGTAATCAAGTTTCTCCCGGTTGAGTTTTATTTGAAATTTCCAGTGGGACACTTCCTTTGTCCTGAGAAAATCCCCCAGGATTATTTATTTAATTAAATCATCATAGTCTGCACCGGTTGCATCCTGCAATAACACTCTGCACACAACAATATAACTCTGTGTAGTAGACATTGTATCAGTATGAATCTGTTTTCATATTGAAAATGAAAGCTGTCTTGCTTTTTAACGTTAGTAACCTTCACCAGCATCATACCTGTGACTATATAACGACCTGATCCGAAATGATTCTTATCAGACTTTATAATGTCAGGCTGTTACTGTGAACAGTGGCGGACTCAGGCTGACTGAGGAGCAGGGGCGAACAAATAAATCGGCAACAGGGTGCACAAAGTTGTGATGTATGTGAAACAGTTCCAAACCCTGGTTAAGATTAAAATAGTTGTATAATTTGTATTCGTAATTGTAAAATATAACTATTAAATACTAGAACTACTAATTTTCTAGCGTGTAGGGACACCCTAGAGGGCACTGCATCATGTTTTCTCTACTGTCAGGGCCCCGTAGAGCACTGCGAATGTTATCAGCCCCTTTGAATGGCTGTTATCAGTTGCTATCCCTACCATTATAATGGTTCCTACAGGGCAAAATTGGCAAACTGCATATTGCAATCACCCCAGCCGCAAAGCCGAATCATTCCAAGACGCCCATTAGTGCACCGCATCACGTCTTCTCCTCTGAACAGGCACCCTATCACATTTTCATGCACATAGGGCCACCATAGAGGGCATGTTTCATGTTTTATGTCCTTTTTCATATATTACAGTAACCGTACAGAGCAATGCCCTGACTGTAAACGTACTGTTTAGTACCACAGACATACCATGAATCCCTATATTAAGTGATGATAAATAAGAACCCATATAAATGCTGTTATTGTCCGGACTATAGCTAGCTCCATGTGAGGCTTGTTCATTACCATCATAGAAAGAAATCCTGTCCGTGGCAGCACATGTACATTAAGTCCTTTGGTAAAACACTGCATGCACTTGGCTTTATTGCTCCTACTGCAGTGTAAATGTGACATCACACACCTTCCACTTCCTTTACATCAGTAACCTTGGAGAGTACAGTGAGCGTTTATCTAATTGTCGCCTGTCACATGTTCCAAATCCATGCGATTTGTTTGAAGTGGACGAGTGTGCTTCGGTAACTAACCATGAAATATGCAGCCGCACTTATGTACCATATAAACACACTTGCCGTTCATCACATCATTCCCCGCTCAAGGGAAATATTTGAGTAGCTGCAGCCTTTCCCTGCCTCCCAACGCCTCCCACCGCAATTCTTCCTCCCACCTTAACTCCCTCATACAGGTGATGCTAATGCACACAATCATATCAGCGTAGCAGTTGCAGGGATTAATGCAACCCACTTAAAGTGTCAGTGTCAGCTCCTTATTAAAACGGAAAACATACTTGCACTTCCAGCTGTTTTTGAGTTGATCAAAATACAGTGCAGGTTGAAAACACTGGAAGTGTAGTCTTGTTTTTAAAAAACAAAACAGGGTGGGCACTAATCAAACTTAACATTTAACTCTGTCTCAGTAAAAATCCCACTGTGTCCTGTTTTGAGCAGTTCCTCACCTTACTAAATGCAAACGTTCCACTTTGCTGTGTTCCCTCGTCTGAGCCATAAGGGCTGTTTTTCATCCTTATTTTCTCTCGGCACGTTGCTGTAAATCACCTCTCTGACCTTGTCCCGCCGCGCCGGTCTCATCAATTATTCCTGTTACTACCAGAATTTAACACTGTCAGCAACTACAACTACACATTGTAGGTCCTAGAAAATGATCGGAGAAAAAAAAAGACATGTGATGTAGTCTTGAATCAGGGACTTTGCTGATAAACCTGCCACATAAATTCAGCGGCGTGTCTGTGCTTGCAGTAATTGTGCAATGAGTGATTGAATGTCAAGCATAGAGAATCATAGGATTTCGTTTTAGGGTACCTTCTGTTTGCTCTATGATCCTACAAGGTCACATGGAAACGTGTTGTACATGCAAACTACACGAAACCCCCGCGTTGAAAGCAGTGCCGTGATTTATTGGATCTTTTGAGGAGTTCGTTACACACTTTAACATTTTAAAATCAGGAAAGCCTTTGTGTAAAATGTTTGTTTCATTTTTTTGACTGGGATTTGATCCAAACAACAAACATCTTAAGATGACAATAAATAATGTGTCAGTCTCAATGTGTCATAGAAGATAAAGGGCTGAACCTTTTTTAACTTGAATCGGGAATGTTCCCAATATTGCTAATTTTATTCTCTATTGTCATGCGTCCCCGAGAGTCAATGATATCTGTCTGCAGTGCACTGTACCACCCACCCCTAATTAAAGAGAAAGTGTGTGTCAGTAGTGTGTGTCAGTAGCTGGCGAGGTTTTAGGTTGTGATGTGCTGAGCCAAGCAGCGCTGGCCCAGTAGATGAAGGAAAAGAAGGAGAGATTCAATACATTGTGAGGATGGAGCAGTGGAGGTGCTCTTTGATGGGCTGGTGGCAGAGTACACGAGGAGCAGAATTTCCTCCACGATACTCACAACTTGTACTATATGCTCAAAACATATTTGTCAAGTTTGACTTAATGTGACCCCAGGCACAGTGCGCATGCCAAAATGTTTGCCTTTATAGAGGCTGCGGTGATATACTGCTGTTCTCTTGCATTACAATGTGTTCCTGTAACCCCCCCTCCCTCCCCCCCTTGCATGTATGTTTATGTTTTATTGAGGAATAAATTAGCACACATGCTAAAACTGTAAAATACAAAAATCTCTGAGTTGCAGCTTTACATTTGCACATTTCTACCCAATAAAATGAAAAGTTGCACAATTATCGGATGCACTGCCGTGGCATTTGGTACCCATATTCACAGCCCCCCCCCCCCCCCCCCTCAGAATGAATATAAATCACTTTTGGTGATCCGTGCACGACATCCATGCAGCGACATCATCAGGTCAACATTTCAATGGGTCAATACTTTGATTTATAGTTTACCGTGGCATCCCAGATGAAGGAAGTGGCCTGCTGGATCATATTATCTGCTCAGGGAATTCCCCATTGTTTTTATTGCTGCTGTTTACATTCCTCTAAAAATGCACCGTCTACAGGAATGTCCTATTATTTTTAGTTCTGCTTTGTTATGTCATGATGTTCTTGTGTAGCGTAATGGACTAACCTTCGACTGCATTTCACTGTGCAGCCCTTTGTTGCATAATGAGAATAAATGAACCTTTTGAATCCTTAACCGAATACCTACAAAAGCAGCAATGACTTCTCATTTCCTCTCTTAAGTTGTTATCTTTCATTCCTCTTTGAAACTTTTGGCTGGTTTTCAGGCTCTGCACATAATGGGAGGGGACAGAGGTGTCCTTATTGTGCAGCAATCATCTTGATAAATCGCTCTGACCCCCTGTGGTGCTGTGAACTTGCCAAGACTGGAAATACATTTGCAGCCTGTTATGTTAGAAGAATGTCAAGCTGCTGGAAATGACTTGTTTTTGTGTTCCTCAAAAGACACTTTTCAGAGAAGAAATGGTCCGACTGTTACAGTAGTGCAAATATACTTTATATGATGTGTTGCCGTCCACATCACTATCAGTATACAACACTCTTTCCTCCAGCGTTTATTTCATTCTAACTTCTCACACAAGCAAACTGACTAGGGGAATCCGACCCAGAGATGCTTCTAGTATCTTTAAACGCCACTTTATATCTCTATTTCCTTCTGGTTGCAACTGATAATAATATATATTCCATATTTTTTTAAAGTAAGATTGAATTCATACTGCAAATCGGTCAGGGAGGAATTCTTCGGCCTCTTTTTTTTATCATTTACTTTGGGTGACCACAATGCAGATGATATATATTGAGTCTCATTCACACCTTTCCAAAGATGACACATTGAGTGCAATGCATTTCAAAACACAATGAGTCGAACGCATGAATCCTCGGTCACTTAACTCCCAGAGTGAAAGGCATTACAGACGTCTGTCAAAACATGCATCCACATGTCTTGTATCCTAAAATGAATCTAACTTTCACTCTCTGGGAAGTATACAATTGTTCCAGATCAGTTAACATCTTCGTGAATAAGGCGTTTAATTCAAGTGCTTAAATGCCAGTTAGCATTAGGCACTTTTCAAAGCATCTCATCTTCACTTTAGGATTAATCTGCATGATGATCTATTCTGTATTTTCTTTTTTAAAGTGCTGTCTTTGTTATTTGGCATTTGATTGAAGCATAAATCTAGCAGAGTGGAATGAAGTTATTGCCGTTTCTTTAAATGTTAAAACAATTCGGATATGATTGGATGTAAACCAGACTCCTGTCACTAAACACCTTAAATAACTGCTATTCTTTGAATAATTGAAAAGAGTAGCTTACACTTGAAACAAAAGCTAATTTGATCATTTTCATTTAATTATTCTACAACAAGATTTTTTAATTGAAATAGTTAATGAACAGTTGAAGTCTTTTTGACTGGAAATTGTCTAATGTCTGATCTTGTGCCTCGAGTGATCCCCTGACTCATCTGTTAGGTGAATAGCCCGAGGTATTGCCCTAAAAAATAAGGAAATTAATGAAGCACTCAAGGTCATGTGCTGGGAAACTCTGCGAGGAGCCATCCATCTACTGCTCCTAGGGACCGGCCAAGGTAAAACAGGCTGTGGCTTCATATTTCTTTAAAATAACATTAGCATTTTCAGGTGCAACAATGAAGCAGTGTGGTTTAGAATTACAATAACTCATCTAATAATGCTCTACTGCTGCCAGGAAGCTCTTTGAATTCACACCATGAGATTGTATCATCTTTTTGTAACATCTTTGCGTGTACAGTTTGGTGTCGGGGCATGTTGAGTTCCATCCTTTTCATGTGTCTGACGCTTCGGGTGCTTTCCTCCAATCCTCCTCACACCTCACTCTGTTAAAAAGAAATAGAGCCTGCTGCCTGCTGACAACACACACACACACACACACACACACACACACACACACACATTGTTACTCACACAACAGCACACATGTCATCACAGACACCAGCCAGTGTGTCGGGAGCACTTGTGTAACAGTATGAAGGGCCCTTTAATCTGTAATTTGCTGCAATCAGAGAACCTAGACCTTCGGGGTACAATGATTCAGATACTTGAAATTGATCCCTTGCCAGACACCAAACAACGAGGGTATACTGTCCTATTTTCTGTGTCCGAGCTCCTTGCTTTGCCCTGTTAGTGGACTTAATATCAAGTCTGAAGTGACACATCTAATTTAGGAAGGTGTCCGTCTTCTTCCTCTTTCTAACTCGTGGACCGGAGATGAGGTTTTGATCGTGTAAATGACAGGATGTCTATAGTTTCATCACCCTAGCCTTTGCTTTATTGTCCTTATTTGATCTAACATAATATATAATTTTTAATTCGACACATCGACGCAGCTTGCAGCACTTTTCCAAATACCATGAAGTGTTATTTACCATATTCTTCATCTTTATAAACATATTCAAATTCCCTCCAGCTGTAGTAATATTTCGCCTGACATTAAAATAAAACATTTAACATGTAAGAACATATTGAGCGTTTAGTTGAAATGTATTTTACTTGCAGTTAGAATAACAAATGCAGCTCTGAAACGAGCATAATGCTGTTGACAATGCATAAACAACAACTCTGTGAGACATAATGTATGAACACTTGACGTGAACACATCGATGTGAGGTACATTACATTCCTGCGAGCTTGTTCAGGCAAACAACCGACCTCTCTCTTGGTATTCGATGCACCTTTTGTGAAAAGATTGCCAATTATATTTGAGGGCAGCAGAAACAAGCAGGATAAACAACAATGACACATTATCACACTATAACGTGGAGAGCAAACATACCGGCAAACTGTTGCTTATTTAGACATCTAGCAGACACAAAGCTGTACTGGCGTTCATTTGCAGTCATGTTTCTGCCCACCTGGCTGTAAGATAAATATTCACTCTCTTCTTTTAGTTCTTTCTTTGGTGTCCACCAACTCCTAAAGGGAATATCAGGCTCTTTAGCTGCTAACTCCTCCATTATATTCACATGCTAGTTGCTATCTTTACATCCCATTTGGTTCTGGAAAGGTTATCAATCACTAGGTTTATCACATTTTTACTGAAGCTGTAAACAAGCCGGACGTTGCGATAAAGAAGCTACAAAGCCCTGCAGAAATGATCCATTGTTGAAATGAAAACGTTGATACGAGCAGCTTTAGGCTGTCACTTCGCTGCCCACCCTTACATTGCTGTCTGATGAATGGTTTGTGGCCCACATACTCTGCTGGCTGCTAATTTCCCGCTAACTTCTCGTCACTCTGTTGTTTATTTGTTCTGTTTTCTTTAGTTGATATCATTTTAATTATGATGCCGTTATACTGTTGATTTGGAAAGGGATGAAATAGGAATACTCATGTCAGAGTATTGTGATTGCTTTTCCTGTATATTTCCCTCTGGGTTATCTGCATTGTTTTGAGGGGCTCACTGTAAGCATGCTAGTCGAAGGTAATGATATTGACTTGAGGGATGTCAACATGTTTGTATTGCTCATACAGCGCATTTTGATAATTATTTCCCTGTAAGAATGTCTTCTTAATGGAAACTCAGCAACACACAGTCACAGTTACATCTCCACACACTTCTTATTCAGCCAAGACATTGAGAAAGTATTTCTACATTTGGTTTGTGTGGCAACTTGCTTTACTGTTCTTTATGTCATAATTACATCTGAACTGTGTCTGTGTTGAGGTGTATGCTGCTGCTGCTACAATGAGCTCTACATGCTGACTGCCCTCCAGTGGTTCTCTTCATACTTCATACACTTCAACAGAACATGTGTTGTGTCCATGGCTTTACCTCCCGCCCGGGCATCATCCATGTATGGGGTGCCGCAGGGCTCCATTCTTGGAGCAATTTCTATTTTATTTTTTATTTACTTCCTTTGGGCCAAATGATCAAACGGCATTGTATTTTAATTAATTGCTGGCTTTTCAGTTATAAATTGTATTTATTTTTTAGTATGCATTACTGCATAGGTAATGCACCGACTCAGCTGAGCTTCGAAAGCATTACTCGCCAGAGTACCCGCTAGGTCCTCTGATAAAGCCCTTTTGTGCTATTCCCCAGGTCTTGGGTGACGGGGTGTTTGCTGTTACGGCTCCAACCCTTTTGAATATCTTACCTGAGGAATTCAGACTAGGCTCTGAAGGCTAAATATGAAGCTATAGCCAGCAAATGGGTAGCTTAGCATAGAACAGAGTCAGAAAATGGGGAAACAGCTGGCCTAGCTCTGTCAGCAAGTGAATAAATCAGCCAAGTAGCGCCTCTAAATGATGTAATAACTCAATTGTTTAATCTGTTTGTGTAAAAATGTCAAACTGTGATTTAATGGGAGATTATTTGCTGGTGGGCTTGGCATCACTGTGCAGTTGCCAGACTCTATAACTTCGGTCGTACACTTTATGCCCGACAACAGTTACAGAAGGAGTTACAGTACGATTATCTGTCCAGTTAGCATTCAATCATCATGGCAGCTTCCACAGTATCATCAATTTTATCTCTGTTATAAACAGTCGCACACAAATAGGCTAACTGAAGACACTTGCTTGTGTTGTGTATGAAGAGTTCTTGGATTTTGACAACCTTTGAAATATTTCAGAATAAAGTATAAACCAGGCTGCACTCTCAATATTTCAAGCACAAGCAATCTTTAGTTTTATCTCTGAAGGCACTTCTTTATTCATGCATCCTGTTGACACCCCTCATAAACGTGTGTGTGTGTGTGTGTGTGTGTGTGAGGACTTTGTTCACCGTGTCAGTAAAGGGAACAGGCTTCGTTAATTTGACACATTACAAGACAGTTTTACAACACAGGATTGACGAACTTGGTGCACACAAGTCACATTAAATGTAGGAAAGAAAAACATCTAGTAAAGTTATAACCAGAACAATCGTCAGTTAAGCTTTTCAGACTAATTCTAAACATGTGGCACTGAATTGTCTTGTCGTTTTAAAGCAATTGACAGACCACTAGAGAACAGGGTTCTCTATAATTAGTACTCCCTTAATTACAACTGTAAATGAAAATCTATATCTTTTGATTAACATCAACAAGTTCCTTGTTGGTTTGCCGTTGTCCTAGAAGACTACCTCAATGCTCATCTGCACCCACAGAAAAGCACCACCACTAATTAGTCAGATCTAGTTAAAAAGTCCTAATTATTCCTACAGATTTGTACTCTTTGGTGTCTGCTGTCCCCACATCTGGACTGAGTGGGGTTTTCTTAAATATGGAGCAATAGGAGTCGGGGATTACCAGCTAATTAGTATAATTGTCATGGGGTTAATTAATTCAAAGCATTTACATATATTCTAATTGTCTTGCCAAGCTAATTGATATCACTGTGCCACAGTTGTAATATCGAGGAGTTTTGAAGTATATTTGCTAACAGCTAAAGTCACTATGTCAACCTTGTGCATGTTGTTGTTGTTGTTGTTGTTCCCTATCGGCTTCTTTGAGGTGCACACACAGACGATGAATACAAATGCATTCATTCCCAACTTGATCATCAGTCTTGGTTAAGGTCAAAGGTATACTGTACTTACAGTAATGGAAGTTGTCATACGTCGGCATAATACCGCTGAGAAATTAACCAATTTATTATTTAAATTATACATGCATAATAGAAATGATAGAAATTGTAATTTTCTCCAGATTTGGGTTCTGTGACCTCCTGGGTTATTTGGGTCGATACCTACATGTATTGAATACAAATACACGGCGCTAGTAAATGGTAAAAAATATGGTTTGATCTCAAGGAATATAACTTTAAAGGGCCGTATGTGATCATAGTTATGACTGATGCTGACATAACAAACTGAAATGTGTAAACTGCTTAAATGTACTTAACGAGTCATAAAAGACTATTTTATGGTCTAGTCGTTTAAGAATAAAACTCTTAAGTGAGTGGATACATTTATTTGCTTGCTTTAACAAGAAACGACAAGATGGTTACACTTTTCATCATTTCTGGTGGCAGTTCAGATTGTGAGGGTCCCTTTTTTTTTGTCATGTTATAAATCCTGCAGACTGGGACTCTTAGAAGACTTTTAATCTGAAATTGTAATAGTCTGTGAACCAAAGAAAATGAAGAGTTATTTATTCTGATCACAAATCATTAGTTTTTTTGAGAAGCTGTTAAGAACAAACACTCGTCAGGTCAGTTTAGGTCAATACATTATATATCAGAGAGCTTTTGATTAAACGGTGCTTCAGTGCAACTGATGAAGGAAGGATTGTGCTTCAGGGAGACTTCAAACACAACCATATTTCATAAGTACAGTGAACTTTGCTCAAACACAAAGGCCAGCGTTAAGCTGCTTTTCAAATCAAAGCATTAAACTGCTCTGAAAATGGGGTCACAAGGTCATGTTTAGTGACTACATTCAAACCTCTACTTGTATTGATTACTTCCGTCAACTCGCAGTTTGTTGATTCCAAAAGGCTTAAGACCACTCGCAAAAATGTTAGAGATAATTGATGCTCATCTGTGTAGCCGCGCATGCTTCAATATTCCAAGCTAATTTAGCTGTACCCTGCAGAGTGAGTGGACTCGAGTGGGAGGACAACTTGGCACATTGTAAGACTTCTTTTTCTCTACTCAATCTCTTTTCCCTGCATAATTATATGAATTAAATTAATTGGGAATGCACATTTGCATATCTAGGTTATTTCTCTTATGGAGGAAAAAGGTCTTTAGAGAGTATAGAAACAATTACAAGCCCGCCAGACAGTAACACACCCCCGTTTCCTTGTTCACGTCTGCCTTTTACCCCAGTGTTTTACTCCAGGGAGGATTTGGCCTTGGTACTCTGGAGGAAGAATGTGATAACACCACAGTGCATGAAGCAATTTAATGGACTTTGCAGCCACCTTTAAACAAACACTATCACCTGACATCTTTAAATTACCTTCAACAGTTGTAGCTATTTGTAAAAGTAGAACTATTTGTTTATGTTAGGGAGGGAATAGTTGAAATTTCGGGAAAGGCAATTTGATTGGACCCGTTTAATCTGATATTGGTCGGTAAATCGGTGTGGGGGGGGAATCTAATTTTCTGCTCTTGCTCAATAATTTTTCACTGCTGTATTGTGATAATACTGAGCCAACATGGTATAAAGCCATAGCTATTTTTATACAACTAAGCTGATGTATTATGATGTTCGCCTGGAAATACTATAAGACTATCCGACTCCACTGGAAGTTGCTTACCGCTGGATCATTTGAAGTTCGCTCAGAATAACAGTTATTATATTTCACCACGGCAGGCCGATGCAGCTGACTGTAATCATTTCAACGTGAGCGCACACTCCCAATGCATCCCTCTTCCCTGTTAATACAGTAATGTTTTCTAAAGTGACGACCATCATTTCCAGTCGCTGCAACTAACTAATTATTTTCTTGATTTAATCAGGCCATCATAATTTCCCAGAGTCCATAGGTGACATATTAAAATGTGTTGTTTTGTCCAGCAAATGGGTCAAAACCCCCAAAATATTTAGTTTAATATCCTAAAAGATTAAAGAAATCAGAAAATATTCCCAACTTTTGTTGTGTTTTTTGCTCAGAAATTACTTTAACGGTTAATTGATTATCAAAATACAGTCCAAAACCCAGACATATTCAGCTTTCCATAATAGAAGACCAAGAAAACAACGACGTATTCACATTTTAAACCAATCAATTGACCGTCTTAAAACATTCCAACAGATTTCAGGTTAAAATCAAAGTCCCGATACCATCAGTGCAGGCGGCTCTGTGAATGTACCGCAGTTGAGTGTGATATTCCATCAACATAAATGTTTCTGGAAGCGTAATTA
This sequence comes from Cottoperca gobio, assembly GCF_900634415.1. Taxonomy (NCBI): domain Eukaryota; kingdom Metazoa; phylum Chordata; class Actinopteri; order Perciformes; family Bovichtidae; genus Cottoperca; species Cottoperca gobio. The sequence continues at coordinate 3,719,587 of NC_041374.1, read as the reverse complement.
TTTGCTCAAAAATGTACACAAATCTAAATTACATTGATCATATTTGTAATTAGTGATTTCCCACTCGCGGGATCTTTTGGCAACGACCCTGAAAGCGAAAACAGTTCAGCATTTTGAAGCCGGAGATAATAACTCCTCCAAATGAGGCAGTAAAATAAATTGCCAATGTGAGTTTATGATCAGGGTCACAGACATCCACCCACAACAGAAGGCACTTTTGCATTCTAATGTCTGAAGTAAACACCGACATAAAACCTCACCAACAGCAGTGCAAAGTATCGTTATGGCTGCTCTGTAGTTTGGTGTAAATTGATCAATGATTCACAATCCCAAAAATAATGAAAAGAGCATACTGTGAATGCATCTTATTCTGGACGTGAATATGTGGAAATAAGAGGAAATATATTGTATTAAATTACTTTATCAATGAACAAAGCTCTGCTGTAGATGGAGAGCAATTGAGTCAGCTGTGCGGGCAGCATGTCCATCCATAGACACCATTGTATCACTACTGTCTTTTTTTTTTTCCTTTGCTGCTTTCATCTGACGTTGGGTTCTACTCAGCTCGCCATCCTCATCAAAGGTCGCGCTCACAGCCACCGGGCGTGTTTGATATTCCGTTCTTTAAGCCGCATCAAGAAAGAGGGCACTTATAAACTTGAGCATGTGCGATTATCTCTGCTGTATCACGTCACAGACGCAGTGAGAAGCGCAGAGTGGCAGTGGGACAGGGTAGAGACGTTTCTAAATCAACTTAGTTTGTCCACCACAACTGGGAAATCATTCAATCATACTGGGTTCAAATAATCTATGCTTGTATTACCCGGGAGATAAATTGTAAATTAGGATTTCATGTTTTTAACAAAGACAGAGAATGTGGCTTAAAACCACAAACAAAAACAGTAGGAGCCACACTGTATAACATTGTTTTTAATTGTTTTGGATTCTTTTTGAATGACTGACATGCTCAATGCAGAGATTTCCCCCATGAAATTGCAACGACTGTGCCATCTTCTGGTACAGCAGAGCGATGTTAATCGCTTCACGTCCTCCCTGTGAAGTGAGCATGTGCTGTCCCCTTTTGGTGATTTATGTAAAGTGCACACTTGCCTGATACATATGTTGCTTTATTTAATTGTTTCCTTTTACCACATGAACTCAGATTTAGTATAAATCTTTCTTGATGTCGTCACTTCTGAGGTCTGTGTGCCACACCGTCTCACGTCCTTCAAATGTCACACGGGGCTCCATGGCAACAGGTTTCCTCGGCTTCTCCGTGTGCAAACATGCAGAAATCAAATGGATCAAGCTCATGGAGGTCATGAGAAGCATGAGGAACCCTAAAGATAAGACAGGCATGAATAAACTCCCACAGTAAATAGACAAATGAGATTATTAGAGGTGCCATCTTACCACAATAGACTGTGTTTGCCTGCGAGGTCATTGAAACGATAGCTTCTGGTGAACATTGCACCCAGGCCCAGAATGAGAATGGTGTAAACACTGAGTGTGTAGCGCATGTACTTGGTTAACAGGAAGCTCTGGAGGATGAACCTGCAAAATTAATAATTTCTTTAAAATAAAATCTTTGTTGCTTTTAGAAACAAAAGGCAAAATCAGACAATCCTTTTTAAATCCCCAGTTCTTTAGTCCTTACCAGATTATCGTGAAAAGGGAGACTATGGTGAGGACGACGGTGCTGACCAGAGGGTCCGGCATACCAGCATCATACTTGAGCAAGACGCCGAAACCCAGCATCGCATTCAAGAGAGACCACCAGGCAAACACTGCCAAGCCGTTCTGGGTCTGCCACAATGATAAAGCATAACATTATGTAGACAATATTGACAATATTTTAACACGGCTTCCATTTTTTTGACATCACGCCCTACCCCAGATATTACAGAACACAAATACATTTTTACCACAATGATCTTTTGTTATTTGAGCAGCCTCACCAGGTAACGAGTCCACAAGATCACACGAGGGTTGTTGATGGCGAGCCTGGCTTTGTGTTTGTTGAGGTTCGAGTAGGACATGAAGAGCATGATGAAGCTGAGGATTGGTTGGTTCCACTGGAGTATGACGGCTCCACGTATATCGCTGTGGAGAGTGACAGCAGCTTTGATTGTGTGTTCGCACACATTTCCTCGCGTGTGCTGCAACATAAGAGCTTTTTGGCAATACTTACTGTCTGTCCCAGAGATACATGCTGCACATCCTTGCGATGTTAATCATGGTCCACATAAGAAAGAATGCTGGCGGGTGGATTTCCGGATTGCAGGACTCTGGCCCGAGGGCATTTCTGCAGATGGAACAATAACAGTCTTAACTATGACCACATACAGCACTTTAAAGTTATAATCCTTGAGATCAAAGCCCATTGCTGCCATTTACTGGGGCTGGGTATCGGTATTCGATACCTTTTTTAAAAAAGGCAACCAAACACCGCAAGCGTTCTTCGATTTAATGCAACTTGTGATTGGCCTTCTACCCCACCAGCTACCACCCATGCAATCTGTGATGTGGTGAGGATCAAATCAAAGTAAATGCTTCCAATCACATGATGGGTATTGAAAAAAAAAGGTATTGCATTTAAAACTCTATTGGTGCTTTAAGGGTGCTGGTATCAGTACTGGTATAGTAATGTTTTAAACGATACCCAGCACTACTATTAACAGCCGTTCCATATATTTACATTCATAGCAGTTTCCATCATTAGTGGCGGAGTCCGCCATTCATGCCTATGTATGCACACCTATAACATGAGTTTGTTTGATTGCTCTGTAAACAGATACAACAGTTACCATTCTGTTGCGTCTGTGACAAAGAAGCAGCTCAAGAAGTGTTTGCCGCCCTGAGGATTCTGGGATATAAAGCTTTAAATACACCACTCGTGCTACCTTTTAAAAAGGCTGACTGCTGCATAAAAGAGCCAAGCCACAGACCACAAGTCCACTATAATCCAGTATGTCTCAGACCACCAGTCCATTGTCACCTCCAATGGGAAGGTCTCAGACACATTCCTGGAGGAGGTCTTAAACAGACCTGAAGGCCAAGAAACAAAGAGAAAATCACAGATCTTGGTTAGGATGCATGAGAAATGTGCAGACAGTGAGACATTGTACCTGGGGCATTAATAGGACAGAGTGTTGATTTGTCAACTTCAAATATACACTCTCTTAAAAGCACTGTAAAAATATCATATCAGTCTTAATTGCAAAGTGTTTGTGTGTTTTTATAAGGTGTAGTTAGTTTAATTGGCCTCCATCCAGGTCAATTGCTTGCAAAAATGGCATGAATGTAAGTACAAAGGTCAGTCAGAAGTGCAAATGCTGGCTTAAAGCCCTTAAAAACATTTTATTCATAAGTATTCATGACTAAATCTGCAACAATCAAAGTAAAACTAACATCTTTATCTTTATTATGAGCTAAACAAAAATGCATCATCGTGAGTGATGCTCTAAAGTATGTGACACTTCAAAACCAGTGACAAGAGCTCTTATTTTGAAAACGATTGAGACTCAATAACACATCACTATGAGCACAAAAAACACTTTAATAAATCACATATTTTCTCATATTTTCCAGCTCTGACTACGACCTCGTTCTCGTATAATCACATGAAATATTCAATAGATGTGGATTCACTCACCATTGGGTACGTTGCTGTCCTTTGCCAGGTGACAGAAGACATCTGCGATTGCCTGAGCAATGACAGCCAGGAGAACGCTCCCAGCATGGATCACTACATGGTCAATCTTTTTCACTGAGAAGGAAGACATCTGGAACCTCTCCATAGAGTCGACGGCTCAAACTGTGAGGCACAATACTTGTCAGCTCAATCTAACATCTTGGACTTTGGATTGCTGCATGTACTGTTCCATTTTATAGTATCTCTTTGATTACGTGTGCGATTATGCTGAAACAATTAGGGTCTTATCGATAAGTCATTAGACAAACATGGCAGTTTCTCAAATTCTGCTTTTCTCCGTTTTTACATGATTTGGATCTTATACTTTCGGTTGGGTCAGTTTTAAGATGGGACTGCATTTCCACACATTTTGTTTGACATTTTATGGACTAACTGATTCATTTGTGGTTTAAATATATATTTTTTTGCCGCCAAAGAAAGCCTAAAACGTGTACTTTGTTGATCACATCTTAACAAATGTCGATGTATTGGTCGTGGCCAGTTAGCATAGCTTAGCATAAAGACTGGAAACGGGGGGGAAGAGTTGACAAAGGTAAATCTTTAAAAAACAAAACATTCTTGGCTTCTTTTTTCCTTCCATTTATTTGTTGTAGATGTAGATTCATATTTTTAGAGGAGGTGTGTAATGTATTAATGTAAGAATTAACACATGAATAGTATTTATTGTTATACACTCTAAGCTAATATTCAGAGAAAGAGTTTCCTTTGCTTCAAAGCTATTTCCACTGGTGACAAACTGTGTCCACTATAAAGCGGCCGCTTGTGATGCTTCCATGTGACCAGGGCCATGCGTGCCACGAACATGATGCAGGAAACAGCCAGGATGAAAGCTGAAGGAGGGGGGGGGGGAAGAGGAGATCAAATATCTATATGAATTGATGAACAGTGAACGGATAAATGCAAAATAAATATTGGTAATGGAGTGTGTTGTTATCTCTCAGTCTAAATGTCACACAGTACCTTCAAAGATGTAAATGTCACTTTTAGGAGAGGCAGAATTGTCCAGGGTGCCTGTCAACCACAGGATCACCACAGGGTAGATGGTCACAATATAACGCACATGCTCATCAAGGTAGAAGTTCTCTAACAGAAACCTGGGAGCAAAGGGAGACAGACAAAAGATTTGGTTTCCTTTCCCCCGTGCACCGTCTCTCAGGGGAAGAAAAGAACAGCGACAGCTAAATGATAGAACGCAGCAGGGAGTCAGACTCACCAGGCTAACAGCTCCATCAGAAGCAGCAGCATTGACAGCATTGCACAGTCACATCTAGAGGTTTCTGTCAGATGCTGCATGTACATCGTCAGGTTTAGTAGCATGGAGAGAGTCCCCCATGTTGCATATACAGCTACTCCATTTTGCACCTGATTCAACGCAACGAAAGAAGACTTCAAAGCATGTAAATCTATATGTCAGCAGGCAATATCCTAATCCTGAAGCATTTAGCAGATACTCTGACCGGTTTAAATACCGTTTAATGTACAGGATGCTGGTCTGTCACGTGACTTTATCGACCTCTTTAACAAGAAGCGCACGGCAAGGAGGAAGGAAACCAATCTCAAGGTTTTTTTACTCCGGCTGCTCCTAATCTCAGACAGTCACCTTGTGCACAGACTTTGCACAGACGACAGGACTGGACATTTTGGTGGAAATTCTCTCTTTAGATGGAGCAGCCAGCAGCTTTGGGACCATGCGGCTGGCTTCTTTAACCTTATAGTGTGTCAGCAGTGTGCAGTGGGACTTAACAAATGGAGCGCTCCCGACTGAGGGATAAAACGTCACTTTAAAAGGAGTATTTTTACATTTTCAGGAAAGCACTTATTCTCCTTTTTGTCAAGGGTTTGATGCGAGAATCGTCACCACTCGTGTCTCTACAGTGTAATGAAGCGACAGCCGGCGTTATGCTAGCTTAGCTTAGCATAAAGCCTGTCCTGTCTCGGTCCAAAGGTAACAAATTTCACCTACGAGCACCTCAAAAACTCCCTTTCCAGTCTTTAAGCTAAGCTAAGCTAATCAGCTGCATGCTGTAGCTTACATCCATGGGAATGGTATTGATATTTTCCTAGTATCAAACCATTCCTATCCCTAATAAGAATAGCATGTAGTTCCCGACTGCAACAAGAGGGAAATGAAAGGCCGCCAATGTTCAAGTGTAGTGAAGGTTAAATTGTATCCTGATGAAGGCCACTACTAAAACATGTGCTGTGTAGAGGTTACGGTCCTGCGTAAACCTTTATTATACTTCAAACTCACCTTGGATGTCCATATCTTCACTCCAAAGAGCATCTTTTGTTTGCTAAATGTGTGAATGAATTACTGTGTTTACAAGCTTTTTAATTGTAGTGTCTGTAAACCAAAGACTTCTTTCCTCTATAAAATGTTTTATTATTCCCTTCGAAGCCAAGTGGAGATTTAAAAAACACAGAAACCATTCCTCTGGTATAATTTTACCAATATTCTGACGAGCCAGAGGTCTACGTTGTGATATTTGTTCAGCCAGGCTCCATAGATCTTCAGTCCATGACAGGAGAAAAATAGGATCATATAATCGGTGAGCGTCATTAGTATTGAGATGATCAACACTGGCAGTAACAACCTACACACACACACACAGACAGACACACACACACACACACACAGAAAAGCAGATGTTTAAACCGTCAGCAACGACAGCAAAAACTACAGTTGTTAATCATGTGTTTAGAAATAGAGGACCATGTTTGGTTGGCCAACCCAAACTCACTCACTCACTCTCTGTCAAACAGAAGCAACCATGTAACGTTCAAGCAATATTTGATGATGATCAAAACATGAAATCCATAGCAGAGCAGCGAAGGAGTGGTGTACATCCAGTCATATGCACTCCTGCAGGGAGCAAGGATAATATTGTTTTATGCGGGAGAGAAAACACACCGCGGCAAACAACCTGTGCCTGTCGGTTAAATAATTAGACTCTTTCATATAGAGTGAGAGAAATGTGCAACATGGAAAGAGAAAATGACTCCATAGGGAAAAACTAAATTGCCTTTGGACTAGGTGGAGTGATTTGCTGCATGCAATAATACAACAAATTAAGAAATTGACACAGTTATGCAGTGCTATTAAGCATTATCATATTTTGTAAATGTATGTATGAAAATATGAAGAAATTGCACTACCTTCTACAGAGTCCCACTAAAAAGTATATAAACATGGCAAAAACCCAAACGTATATGAAATCCCAGACAAACAGAGCCCACTGAGCAGGAGTTATGGGTGTTGTGTACTTCAGTATAATATCCTCCGTGCTCTGCTTGAAAACACCTGTATTGAAATAAGCACAGTTTAATCATTTAGGCAGTAACATACTTAAAAACAACCTTCAACTGATTTGGTTTATCTTACAAATATTCACCTGATTTAGCTCCGAATCCCGATAGAGAGTTAAAAGTCATTGAGATTAAAAAGGCAAAAAATCCAACAAACATGAGCACGACACGGGCTGGGCTGCGGTTTACCATGGTGATGGTCTGAAGGGTTAAAGTCCACGCAGGAGAGAGACGAAAAACAACAAAAGCACGGTATTTCTTTTCTGACGATATATAAAAATGTGAATCTACTAGTTAAACAGGCTTGTAGTTCCTCCACAGAAAATGTAGTCCAGTGTTTGCAGGTCTAAAATAGGGAATGACAGTACGTATCATAACTTGTCTTGGCATGATATACTATGTATGGTGTCATCTCTTTTTATGGTCCTGCACTCATCACCTGTTATCTTTCCCTGTCATAAACAAGCTGCTGTCCAAAGCAGGGTAAAGAGTAAAGACCAGGTTGTGAAAAGAGAATCAAAACATTTACAAGAAAAGAACGTTTTCTAAATAGTCGGAGCTAAGCCTGAAATACAGATGCACTGGGCTGTAATCATCTCTCCAGTTGTAAAACGTCTCCTTCTTTCTGGCATTTAGTTGAAGCTACTAGATTGCATGTGAGGATGTCAAGAGTTCAGATCGACCAGGCCACAATTATCTACAAATCTAGTTTACTGTTGTAATTTAATATGAACATTGTTTAATGAGTTAAAGCAAGGATAATGAGGATACAGCATTATCTGACCTGGAAATGATTACTTAAATGAACTATATAGTTATATCATGTGTAACGAGTAAAATGTATACAGTATACATTTAAAAAAATCTAATTAAATTGAGCTACAGTTCCACAGCTTTATATCTAAAATGTTTTTTCCCTCAGAAATTATTTAAATTATAATGTATTGCTATAGTATTTACTGTATTTGAAAGCTCTATAGTCAATTATTTACCTTGTATGTTTGCATTTTAGTGCTGAAACCTTGTTTATGTTGTGCTGAGTTATCGTATACTCTGTGATGCAGTCACACTGCAGACCTTGTGAATGCACCTTTATTCCACACAGGGGCACCATTGCCTGATAGTGTAGCAGTGTGGTCTTGTGAAAGAGTATGGTAACAGCTCGTTGTATTTTTTATTTACATTTAAATGAATTCAACTTTTGGTAATTAAGCATGCAAGTACATCAGGACTTTTCTTGTAACAGAGTACATCTACACTGTTTTGCTACTCGGGTAAAATATCTGAGTGTTTCTTCCACCACTGCCTATAGTGCAACTTTGTGATGCATTCAAACTATTTCAACTATGAAATCAGTTTGCTTTGGCCAGTCAGTCTTTTCCACCCTTAATAGGACATAAAAACAGTACTTTGTTTTTATGTGTGCCATTATCCATATGATCCAATTATTCTGCTTCTGAGGACTGGGTTTGTGGTCAGGCAGGCCACGCCACGGCAGCGCAGCTAAAGTTCAACCTTTTCTAAAGGGAGCTCTCGACCCAGGAAACCTCCCCCGCTGGTTCCCTCACCCGGCACCAGATGTTGCATTGTGGTGTACTTAAGGCTTTGCAATAATTAATGCAGAGCTCCTCCAGAGCTTGAATTAAAGGTTTTATGGACTCTTGCACTCAAATATGCAATCATATACACATGTATGCGTACACAAAGCACAAACACACGCATTTTACACTAGAGTTGAGTCATAACTCCTGATGCCATTATTCGTGACCATCAAGTCAACAAGCCCAGTGTATGAGGCTAAATTTACCAAAAGAACACTTCACATTGCTGTTCACTTTATAGTGTTCAGCTTTATTTTTGATGTTGTAATCTCACATTGTCTGTGGATGACTCTTTCAAGTTCAATGACTGATTGCTGTGACCTGTACTGCTGGCAGAGGACAAGGCCCAATTTGTCGGGTGCTCATCATCTAATAACTGAAATCATATCCAATTACACACCTGCCATCTTTGATCGCTTACATTATGAGATATATGTGCATGATGGGTATTATAAAGGATCACTGTCACTTTGGTAACAAATTATGATTCACTTTATGACTCATGTAGGTCTCGGCGACAGTGAATTCTCAAAGGCTTTCTGCATCACGCAGCGATTACGTCCAAACACTGTTAAATATCGGAATATTGTCAACATTTTTTTGTCGGGTTGCCAGCAAGAGAAGCAATTACCTTGAACTGACAGGGATCCGGATAAACTGAAAACAGTTTGCAGCTGGAAGTCTTGATCAGAAGGAAAAAATAATAAATTGAAAAAGATCTTCAAGTAGTTATGCATGCCAGCAGCTACCCTGGCATCGTTTCTGTGCAGACTAGATTGGACAATTGGGACATTCTCCTTGAACCGTTTGGTAATTAGGGACCATGCCTAACAAGCTGTGTGTATTTGGGGTGTTTATCTCCTCACAGCCCGGGCTATGTGACTTTCACGCTGTATTCATGGGCCGACATTTGTGGATCCCTCTAGAACCAACTCCTAATGTCACAATTACTTTACCGTGACCAATAGTGGCGGCTGTGCCAACTAGATTACAAATGAGGTTGGCAAAGGACAACAAAGGTGAGTGGAGGATTTTAGCCTCTGAATGACATAAAGACTTACTCCGAGTCCCAGAACTATAATTTAGACATTATTAGGAAAGTGATGAAACTGTTCAGTCTGCAGAATCCATGACCTTGGGTAGCCACTGCTGTCTACTGCTGTGCCGTATAATCACTGAACATCAAGGACACAACACATAGAATAACTTGAGACGTGTGACTGTACAACCTTTCTCAATGCCACTACACTGTCACTCAAACCCTGGCTGCTGCTAGTGGAGTGTGAAGGCTGGAAGTGGGGAGAACGGGACCCTTCAGACAAGCCGGGTGATGTTGGATTAAATCAGATATTGGGGATTTGGAGGCCCAAAGTCATATCTGGTTAACTACTGCACTCCTGCTCAAACTCACTGCTGTGACAGATCACTCTTTGACAAATATGAAATACAAAAATAATTGTATTGCATTATTAACACAGTGGAACAATGAAATATGTATTTTATTTTGTCTTTGGAAACCGTTCAAGGAGACATTTAATTTCTTCTGATGTAATCAGATACATGAAGAGTTGTATTAACTGACACTTAATTTTTATTATAATAACTCACTTGTTCTCAGGCAAGTAGAAAACAAATAGGTAGGGTGTGTGACAAAAAATAATAAACACTTTCCAGAGACGTGACAAATTAAAGACAAAACACATATAATACAGATGCTTTCATACAGGATATATGTGGTCCCTAAATGATTAGATGAGAATCAGAATGATGCCTTCACACTCACCAGGACACGACCCAATTGAACACCTTATTGGAGATGTTGGCATGACTCCCATGTTACCAACCTGGGAGTCAGCAGACCATGAAATACATCTGAGAGGCTGCGAAGTAAAAAAGAAAAAAAAAACATACTTTCAGACTTTCCTCTTGTTTTGTGTTTTTAGGAGCAATGTTGGTATATTTTTGGTACATTTATGTCGCTGTCTATGTATTTTAATCACTTGGGTGATCGCTCATTTAGCCTCATCATCAGGTCAAATGTGCAATTTTTCAACTACTTGATAACTTATTGACATTCCCATCATCCTCAGCTGTACTTTTTGTTAAGTGCTAGCTTGCAAATGTTAGCATGCTAATAACTCAAAACTTTGTATTAGCTTACTATTGTCATTGCATGTTAGCATGCTAACGTCAGCATGTTAGCATGCTGACGTTAGCATGTAGCATGTTAGCATGGATAAGCACAGTCTATGGTCCAGCCCGACTGACAATCAACAGGTTGCAAGTAAACATTTTACTTTATATTCAGGGGTCACACGCCAAGAAATGTAAGAAACCACTGTCACCACCATCATCAAAACACCACATTTGGGAATATCTTTCAGAAGAATGGGACTCATCCCTCAAATACATTTCCAGAGACTTGTAGAATCTCTGCCAAGGAGCACTGGAGCTGTTCTGGCAGCTTGTGGTGGCCCATCACCTTAATAAAACACTTTTTGTTGTTTTTTCCTTGAATTTGTCACTATTAATTGTTCACACACACAGTGATGTCCCTGCTGATTCAAAAATTCCATTCCTGTCACGCAGTTCCACACTTATAGTTATCACATGTTGTCGGTTTGAAACTCACATGGCGTCATCCATCATGTTCATCTTGTTATGGGGAGCACAAACTGTACCTCCTTAAATCACACAGCCTGCATTACAAATGGTGCAAAATTGAACCAAACAAAAAGTTTAATGGAGGTAAATTGAATGTTTAATATGCAGGAGACAAAATGGCGGACTCACAAATATCACAAGCGTATGACAAGCAGTAGCTGCAGAGAGATTGATGTCTGCATTGCCCTAGCTTGGCCTCTTTGCTTTGTGAAATAACTAATAATACTATTATAGGAAGATTTATCTCATTAAGGTACACATGCTGTTACTGTGGTTACTGCTGGTGGTGGATATGGAGTTATGATCCCTCCCTGGCATCTGAGCCGCAACGCTTTCCTTCAGCAAACTAACATTTAACAGCACATGTTCGCCTGCAGCAGCATGTCTCTCATTCACTCAGCTTTCTTTTTTTCCATCCTCAGTGATTCACTTTCATATCCCCCCCCCCCCCACCCCCATTCTTTCATCTCTGAATGCAGTAGTGTCAGAGCTATAAACTCCCAGCAGCACAATACATGGTGGTTTAGTGGCATTGTTAGTGTCTCAAATGTGGAATTGCTTGATTCCATGGAAGGTATACATGGTTTTGTTTCTTACAAATACTTGTTTTCTCTCCTGAAACTATACCTTTTAGTATTTCCCTCGGGATTAATAAAGTATCTATCTATCTATATACTTAAATATTGATATAATATTTCTTGTACTGTATCATCAATTAGTGTTATTTTGTGATAAATACGCCATGTTTAAATCTACTAGTAATTTATCACATTTCCCAGCAGATATTGTAACAGCCACCTGAACAATGACAAAGTGCATTTGGTTGCTGTGGAGAGCAATCACAATAATAATAATGCTCAAAATCAATTTTTTCATTTCCTCGTATTGTGTGGCTGCAGTGCATTATGGTCTATTGAATACACTGTCGGAAAGGAAACAAGCAGTTGTCCCTCTTACTGAATAGTTGTCAGATATATTTTATTTATTCATCTTTATTTAAATGAATTAACAGCTAGAACAGTATGACAGCCTTTAGTAACCAAACTCATTTCATTACCTTTACACGTCACATTTTAAACTTTAAGCTGTAAATTTTAAAGACTACCATTTCTGCTTCTTTCTGACTGGTTTTGATAGTAGAAAGATGTCATGATGAATGTGACTCAAGCTGACTCTCTTCCAAGGTGACACTCTTTAGTGAATACAAGAGGAGCCCTTCTGACTCCTGTCACTTCAGTTAGGGCATAGTGAATTAAGGGTCAAGAGAAAAATATAGTCAGAGAAGAAATAAAGAGAGAGCGCGAGAGAGGGGGAGGGCAAAGAGCAAGAGAAGCGAAGAGAAAGCAGTGCAGTGAAGCAAACATAATGTAGTCACTGTTTGGTTCTCTCAGCACCTTCTACCTGCCAGTGAACAGTTCAGGCAGGAATAGCTCCTGACTGTCTCTATCAGAAGGACATGGCAGCTACAGTGACAGAATGTACCAATACATTGCTACAGTGTCAATATAAACAGCTCTGTCACAGGGCAGGGAGTTCTCTCACAGAAATCCAAGGCTCTGGTGTTATAAAAGCCTGATGGAATAAGGCATGCTTAGTCAACGTTGCATTGTTCATTAGTAAAACCGTCCTCATAAATGGAGGGTCAGCGCTTCAATTTGTGTAGCAGCTATGCGCTCGTCTGCAGCTGTGTGTCCTTTCTGAGATTAATGCTTTGCCTCAAATTGCTTCTGCTTATTTGCTCACTGATAAACAATAGACGTGTACTGAATATATATTTTGCTTTCTTGTTGGTAGTGAGGTGAGAAGAATGATACGACTTTCATATTTTTAAGCTAAATATAAAGCTACAGGCTATTAGCTTATATAAAGAGTGAAAGCAGGTGGAAACAGCTAGCATGGCTCGCTCCAAAGGTAAGAAGCTCTGCCGACCAACACCTCTAAAGCTCACCACTGAACACATTGTGTGTTATTGTCCAGCACATCAGCCAGGGGAGCTAGGCTAGTTGTTTCCCCCTGCTAGCAGTATACAAAGCTAAGCTAACCAGCTCCTGGCTGTAGTTTAGCGCACACATATGAGAGTGGTATCAATCTTCTCATCTAACTCTGGGTAAAGGCCCTGTCACACATATCCGTATGACAGAAACGTATGCCGGAAAATACGTCCAACTTTTCCTCAGATCGGATCGGAAAATGTCTAACCTATTGATATCGTATCACTTACTAATACAAAATGTATCAGACGAATACCCAACAAATGCATAACATATACAAAAATATGGCGTATACAAAATATCGGCAACACGCTGGTTACGTTGATATAAGGTATAAGTAGTATTTGTTAAGAGCTCACTGTGTTACGCTGGGGTGCGTTGTTGAACGCTGATGTTTTGAGCATGTTAAAAATTACCGGACGTACCCGATGTGTTTCTTCATAAGATATGCAGATGTTACGTTACGTTAGACGTACGTGAATACGGAATACGTACGTGAATACTTACCTACGTAAATACAGTACATGAATACCTACGTGAATATTTACGTGACTACGTTAGAGGTACGTTAGATATAGGCTATTTCGGCTGACGGTGAATCCTACAGCCAATGTATTGATGACGAGTGGATACCCTATTCCTACCCTATGTTAAGATTATGCCTGACGACGGAGTAACTTATTAACGTGTTTCTACAGTACAGCTAGCGTTCAGCATGTTAGCCGTTCTCCAGCATCAGCATGACGTGAACCAAATGGCACTTTTCCAGCTTCCGTTGTCCAGACGCTCTGATACGTTTTAAATAGGTAAGTGATACGCTATCAATGTTTGACATACGTATAATAATTTGTTATGTATTCGTTATGTATACGTCAGCTACAACACCGCTGTGGAAAAGTTGGACGTATTTGGACTGGAAATTTGAGCCACTTTTCATAAACGCCGGCATGTTTCTGCCGTACGGAGCTGTGTGACAGGGCTGTATGTTTGACGTGTTCGGCGTATCGTCTGCGTCCTTCAAACGATCACAACTTACCCTTAATTTATATCAACCTATTGCAGATATTTCGTATGCACCAGCATACGTTTCTGTCACACGGATATGTGCGACAGGGCCTTAAGAAGGCCAATGTCAAACTATTAACTGATTTAAAGAAACAGTATCATTCAATAGTGAAAATAATTCTTAGGTGCAGCCCTAGTAAGATGCATTTATCCTTATAAGTGTTACTGACTATTTGAAATAAGGAAAATCATATGATCTGTCTCATTAATCCAAGGTGATGATATGAATGTGCAGCTCCATTTATTACATCTGGTTCCACAAATCTTGTTCCATCTTGCTTAACCCACTTACTTTACTGACAGACGGCCGCTTTAACATTCTCACTTGTGCTGTTCAATATTTAATACTTCACTGTGAATTTCTTTTGTAAAGTTTAGGGAAGTGTGAAATGCACAAGTCCCATCGAGGGATGGAAGAGGGCCGGCGCTTTAATGTGGGAAATAGAAAGTATAAGTGCTGCCTGTTCTGTTTGGAAGATGAAGTTAGATTTTGAAAAACCCCAATGGGTGAACAGAGCCGTTTCCACCCATTCCAGTCTGCACAGTCCACAGGATTCACATTAAAACACAGACTTTTACACTGTACTACCTTGTAAAGTAAATTCGAAAGTGGACCATGTAGACTCATGGATGAGCTTAAACAGATTTTATCAATCGTAAATGTGTTTTACTGTGATGAGTAATTCTTGAGACTTCATCAGTTCTTCAGCTATAAAACCACTAAGTGCATTTAAATGAACTTGACCCATAGAGGACTGTGTTATGATTAGTTCATCCTTGTATAAAGTGTCCCTCGGCCTGTTTACGACCAGTACATACACACACACTTATGTATCCACATACGAACACACAGATTCTTCAGTGAGGGAAATATGCTGTTGTCATATCTGCATTTCTAAGGCTTTTTTTTTTTTTTTTAGGACTCATGGAAAAACTCGTATTCCACCCCCTGCGTCTGAATTATTCAGCTTCAATGCCATATCTATTCTTAGTACTTCTACTAGTGTTTGGATAGCTGCAGAAGAATCCTAAGTATACAGTAAACAACATAAGTAGCGTATGTGTTGCATAGTGCCTACAGGATATAAGCTCTGTTCATTAGCTCTTTCATGTGAATATCGTGGTTAAGAATGTTCAGATATGCGCATGAGTTAATAATGAGTTCTGATTTTCTTGGGTTAAAAGATGTGCAACATTAATTGGGCAATTAGAAACTTCAACATGTTCGATGTTCCTTAACTTAAGACCATCATGCTCACACCATCTGCTCTTTGCACAAAAAATGTGCGTACATACGCCAAGGTTTAAATCAGATAGGGATGTTTACACGCCACTTTTCAGGCTGGAATTAATTTGCTTCAAGACAAAGAGGCCTGAATTAAATCAAGTCGAAAAAGCGATAGAGTCTTCAAGTGAACATCAAAGGTTTGCAGACGTCCCTCTGAGCTGTTTCATGAGCATCGATCGAAAATGCTGGGTGGGAATGTGCTTACGGTCTCCCATCCAGTAAAACTGATTTCATCCAGCCACGCCTCTTAGCTGAGATCTGCTAATCTCTCAAGTCTGTAATTGTTCTGTGAGAAGCAGCAGAAGGGTGAGTGGCAGTTAAGGATGGAAAGATGGGACGGTAAAGCTGAAACTAGGCTGCATGCTGCTGCTGTGATCAATATCCACAAACTAACATATTATTTCGTTTTAACGTGAGATGTTATGGAATTCAGATTCATTTTATTATTCACCCCACATTTTACATGCAACATTTATTTAAAGTAGAAACAAACGTTTCTAGTGTCATTTGATGTTTTGATATACTTATTTAAAACACATTTATTAAGCTTTTCCCTGTTACAAGGCTGTCATTCCCATGGCAGCATCAGCAGAATTTATAATGATGTAGTATAATTAATAATTTACATTGTTATGGCTTGTGCTTCATCTGCGAGCATCATGCATTTGATTAATCAAATAAATGGCAGTGTAATTATAAACCATAAGATAATCAATACTTGTAAAACAAATGTGTTTGTGCTGACATTGACTTGTAGAAATGTGTATATATAACAAGCAGGAAATTCATTATAATGGCTTCTTCTTGGAGTTTTTTAAAAGAGAGCTGAACAGTTTGAGGCTGTAACAAACAATCAAAGTATGATTAAGTTGTGATTGTGACAACAAATTAATCTAACAGTTACTTTACACTTTCTGTGTCATCTTTCATATGTTTGCAACTACCACCTTTGGTATGAATTATTGATAAATTGCTGGCTGTTGCATGCTGAGCCAGAGAGAGAGAGAGTGAGAGAGAGACATAATACATGGACTGGATTAAACCACAGACAGGATCTTCAAGTGGATCTGACAAAATGCATGCAGTTCCAGTCGCTCATATTTAATCTGAAATGTAAAATGTGTTAAAACACCCCGGTTCTCATGGATTTTAAATATTTAGTGCATACTTTTTTTTCAGTTACATAAAACAAATACAAATGTAATCTTGTTGAATGTCTTTGTTGACAAGCCTTAGGGATATTTTCAACGAGCATATCTGTGTTTCTCAGCCTCGAGACAAATTTTGATAGAGCCGAGCTATTTCGCACACTTTGATGTGCAGGCTAGCACCATGGGTGTATACTGTACTTGCAAGATGCTGTGACGCAAATAAGATCACACATGCCTCCTGAGGGATTCACTGCACCAGCACAAGTTCCCTTAAAGACATCACACACACACAAAACAATCTTGAATTTGAAAATAACTAACGTCACACACACACACACACACACTTACACACAGTTTGTTTAAGCCCATGGAGAGCAGTGCTGGTTGTTGTTTAAGGACAGCTCTCAGAGATTTACTGCAGCCAGCGCGGGTGACAGTTTTAGTTTCCCCCCAAGAAAAATCAGTCATCACACTGGGATCAGTCGGGATTGAACCATTACGTTGACAATTAAAGTCAACGAGAGTGAAAGGGAGAAATTGGTAGTAGTTTGCTATGAATAGTGAATTGTACAACACAGTTCATTCATAATGTTCCACTGGTAACACAGTTAATCAGACTTATTTGCATACAGTGCAAGTGTAGCCACTCATTATCCCTCTGCTTATTTTCCCCTCCCTCTTCGTCTCTCTCTGGGCTGTCACAGGGGATTATTGATTTCACCGACACTTTCAGGGAATGCCTTTATTGACTGACTGCCACCAATACATTGTTGATTGCTGGTTGATGAAAAGGCTTCAGGCTTCAGTAAATCCCCTGATAATGTCTCAATGTAGAAATGCCATTATGCAGTGTCACATCCAAACCATTATTTTAAATGCATAATTGATTTGTTTAAAGCCTAATCACCCAAAGTCCATACTAACACACACACACACACACACACACACACACACACACACACACACACACACACACACACACACGTAACCGACAGTAAGCTCAAGCTTTTGCTGCTGCTGCTGTTGCCAGGGTTATGCGATTGAACTTTGTTATTAGATCTAGGCTGCCTGGCGGGCACAGAGCAGAGGGTTTGCTCGTTCTTGCTCTCCCAGCAGAGAAGCCTCCAGTCATTCATCAGTATCACTGCTAGAGAGAGACAGAGAGTGATGGGAGAAGTCTGTGTGATGTGTGCGTGTGCACTGTGCTGCACGACTGTCTTTTCTGTGTGCGTGTGTGTGTGTGTGTGTGTGTGTGTGTGTGCGTAAAAAGAAATGTGTGATTTTGATGATTAAAAGTGTCACTGAAGGATCTCATATTCCGTAACATAGATGTCACATTGTGAATAATTTTGCAGCTTG
Organism: Cottoperca gobio; assembly: GCF_900634415.1. Taxonomy (NCBI): domain Eukaryota; kingdom Metazoa; phylum Chordata; class Actinopteri; order Perciformes; family Bovichtidae; genus Cottoperca; species Cottoperca gobio. The sequence continues at coordinate 3,701,447 of NC_041374.1, read as the reverse complement.
TTTGGGTTATTAATACAAGACATGATAATTACATTTAAACATTTGGCCAAATGAACATTACAAAAGCGAGTGAAATTACACAGCACTTAAGAGGGGTAGCCTCTGGGTGAAAAGAAAGATATGATTTCAATTTGACAAAAGCTGCTCTTCTGAAGATGGATGTCTCTCTTCATGTAGTTGCAGATGTTTAAATTTCAATTTTATGAGCTATTTATGGTCTTCTCTTCCACTGGGATTTAGGAAATTGGGATTAACTGTTGATGTATATTAAATAAAAATAATAATCATTTTGATAATGATAATATAAACACTAATCATAACTCGAGGTTCATTTACTAGCCTGTCCTTTGTCTGATGTTGAGGATGAAGTGTGGCTGAAATCCCTGAAATGCGAGTAAGTAGATGTGTTTTAAATATAGCATTATACATGTATATGTGTATATATAAATATATAATAATATTGTAATGTGGGGCTGAAATATGAAACATGTAGCAAATAGCATTAGCCTTTAGCCTCAACCCGAGCATACCTGTGTTAATTAGTGACAAATGAAACGCACCTGGTCTCCTCCTGGCTTTGCAGGATAGGTCTAACCTCCCCCCCCGTGATAATTAACAACACAATAAATTATATTATAGGCTATTATTATAATTCTATTAAAAGGCATACTACTATTAGTTGTTTAAGTTTTAGCTATAGACTATCTCTACAATGTTTCGTGTGTGGAAGAGTGGACCCTGAAGAATCCAGACGGGGCTCCATGTCGGGCTTTTCCTCTCTCCATCCATGTGAAGCGCTGTTTCAGACGTTCAGTGATGCCTCTGCAGCCCACAGACGGAGCGATACAGGAAGATACTACAGTGTATGGGACCTTACCATCCAAGTGACGTCCTATATGATAAATCCAGACTTGTTACATTCTTGAGGGAAAGAAGCAATTTCAGCGAAATTCAGAGGATTACTCTCGAGGCGATTCTCGGACAGCCTGTGTTGACAAGGTAAGGGGCAAATGCGCAAATTGTTTGTCTCGTTTCATTCATTCTGCAGTGACTATTTGTTTGCACTTGTCATCACTTACAATAGATCCACCTTTTGTTTTGTATCAACACATGTTTCGTCAGGCACTTTTGTCTTGAATGTGCAGTCCTGAACGTCATGCTGCTTGTTTTCCTGTTGTCAGATTGTGCGTGATGGACTGCGTGGATTGTATACATTTCCACAACTTTCTTATAAACCTGGACACTGAAAGAGATTAGGTAATTCGTTTGGACAAAGTTGTTAAGACTGCATTTTGTAACGACCTCCTATGGCACGTTGACAGCCGTCATTACCACTAGCCGTAAGTGATAATGAGGAACGGGTCAAATAAATCAATCAACCAATCCGTGCGCCCTGACGGAACAACCGCGTCTGCACTTGCGTTTTAGGCCCTTTTAATATAAGGATAAGATGCATTAATTGAGCTTCTTTTGCAAGATTAACATAGCTTGGAAGCAACAACAACAACAACAAAAGCTGAACTGACTGCTGCCACTTGTGGGTCGATGATACGGTGGCCATCATATCACTCTGAGTCCAAGGCTTGCGACCACATCTTCCTGGTTCTGGGGTACCATGCCTTATTCCTATAGCTATGCCACTCTGGCTCTGTCTCCTTGGCTTGGTGTTGCATGTAGTCTGCCCAGACAGCAGTACTCCACACTGAATGTGTGATTCCAGTCATTAAAACACTGCCACAAGTAGTAGCCCGTGAAAGTCAGTGGGCATAAATGAACAACATTGCATCTGTAAATTACTCTCTAGACTAACTCCAGCTGCAATATGAATGGCTCACTTGTCTAAATGCACAACTAGTTTGTCTGCCATAATAAAGCTGTGTGTGTGTGTGTGTGTGTGTGTGTGTGTGTGTGTGTGTGTGTGTGTGTTGTGTGTGTGTGTGTGTGATTCAAGGAAGATAGGAAGGGATCAAGGCTAAGAGGTCAATCAAGTTATAGAGAAGCTATTAGTACCGACCAAAATGAATATTGACTGAAATCTGCAGGCCACACAGATCATCCAGATTTGAGGTAATGTGCTACAGGATAGAAGACATATTTAATGATCCCCCCCCCCCTCCTCCTCTCTTTATCTTCTTGTTCTTGCCTACACCAAGTGAAAGGCATTGCAAGGCAGACATTATTTTTTATCTCAAAGAAGCAGCGAACAGTCCCACAATCTGCTGATCTTCCCCCAGTGCCTGTGTCCCTTCCTTACACTGTAAACGCGCACGCTTTCCTTGTTAAAGGCCCCTGCATCTTCCCAATAGAGACCCCCCGCATCACGCTTGTATGACTGACTGCAGTGGCCTCATACGACTGTGGAGATGGAGTGTTGGAGCGATCATTAGGTGCCTTTCCTCTTTGCTCGTCAGATAATGATGGACTCGGAGCTGAACTCTCCACCTTGTGCCTGTGCTTCATTAGCTTCCTTTTTGTCTTGATGCTGTTATCAGCTGTAGTGGCTTCCCTCTGTATCGTTTTCATAAAACTCAGCCACCTCACAGAAGATGAGAATATAAGAATTCATGGATTTGAAGGTCTTTTGTGACTACCTCTTTTTATTCCCATGTCAATTAGAAGAGGGCTTATCCTGCTCCCGTCTGTGTTGTTCTGTTGTTGAACTAAGCGGCGCCAGAGTTAAAACACGATGACATCTGCTCTGCTACAAAATACCTGTAAAGACTGCCTCAACCGCTTGATTTCCACACGCTGTGGAATATTAAGGACGCTTTGGAGGGGAGATAAGGGCTGTTGAATATTTTAAAATCTCTGTATATATTTCACACTTCTTCCATACCCAACAAGTCTCGCTTTGCCATGTAATTATGCAGATAATGCTGTTCGGGTGAAAATGTGTCATCACAGACAAGTCCGAATGGCCTTGTTTGTGTTTGCTGTTCTGTTTTGAGGCTGTCTTTGAAGCCATGGAACCCTGAAATTAAAATGAAATGATAAAATCAGACTTGAGCAGCCCGAAGGGCAAAAAATAGGCTAAGACTAGTAGTGGCACAAATATTGCTTTCTAACACCCCGAGGCTGTACAATGGGCACGATAAAGGCAAAGCAGATTTTGCAATGCAAAGTGATGACATAGCTGTTACTCATTACTTGTCCCCCTCAGGTTTTATTAGGGAAGGCCAGAAGTCACAATTGTGTCGTAATGATGGTTGTGGATGACAGCAATGATGAGTCAGCTATAGCAGTATTCTCTGTGCGGCAGTTCTAGGCTGTGTTCTTTTCTTTGTTGAATTTTAATTACACTGCACTGTTCTACTGAGCGGAGCCCCGTCAGGTCCCACAGCGTCTTGTTGCTTTTCAGTGGTTCACTTCTGAGTGCAGGACATCTTCTGTTTCCGAGACTTCTCTCTTGCACCAATAAGACTTCCTAGTTTGGCTTGAGGGGACCCTTCAAGCACTCCTGCACTAGTCCTGTAATCTCAGCCTGCCCACTTTCGGCAGCACTTATCTGCTGAGATTGGTCGTATGGGAGCCGTCAGCAGGCCAATTTAATTTCTTCATTTTTTTTTCTACTGTGGATTTCTTTTTGCGTGTGCTGCGTGTTACCTCGGGGAGACCAGTGCAGAACCTTATGTTTTTGTGCTACAAACTGTGAGGCTCAGATAGAGCTGAACTTCCTTATAAAGCCTGTAGTCACCGACGACTACAGGAGAAGTGTGTGTGTGTGTGTGTGTGTGTGTCACTGCCCATGAAAGAGGCCTCGCTGTACCCAGGCAGATTGTTACTCACACTGAAGGAACACTCAGGCTCCAAACATGTACTAATCTCGCTCCTCTGACATTATCTGCCTTTTGAGGAGTTCTGTTCCCGAGGATTTATTCTTAATGACTCGTCTGGTTTTTTTGCTACTCCTTGAATGTCAGCAATCACCATAACATGTTCATTTAGCTGCCCCGTTCACTAAATTGACAAATATAATTCATTTGGAGGTCAAAGTCATTACCCTTATATTGTACTGCAGCTGAAGCATGAGACGAAGTACATTACACTTACTGATGATGTCACTGTGCTGGATATACAGTATTCTGCAGAGGGTTTTGTGTGTGCAGCAGCTTTTAAGTCACAACTCTGACAAAGAGCATTGTTTATCATTACAGCTTCCCTTCATGCCCGCTAATGCCTGCAGGACTTACTGCAGTCTATGCCTCAGGCTTTCTCTCTGTGTTGATAGTGTGTGTTTCACTACACACACTATAAACACACAGTCGCTTCCAATACGTCTTACCATGTCATTATCTCTCCACAGTTCTGTGAAGCCTTCTGTCTGGTCCATCTTTCATTAGTGAGGAGATGCTAACAGCCACAGTGCGCTCACCTTTTTTGTCTTCACGGTGACACTGGGTCCCTTTTTTGCATGTGTGATGCCATTCATGCCACAGCACGCTCGGTCGAAATGCTTTGGTGTGATTGTCTGCTTCTTGTTTTCCTTTCACCAGAAACTAGAGCACTCATTTGTTGATATAAAGACATACTGTAGACTTACATTTGACAGGGGACAATGTCAATTCTGGTGGGAGAGCGAGGGAAAGGGGAAGAGAGGCATGTTTCTATGCCTTCCAGCTATTGGAGCATGCTCAGACTGTGAAAGGCTACAGCCATTGTTGGGTAACATAATCCACCAGGGAGGCCTTCGGCCAGACACTGGGGAGGACTGCCTGTACGCACTCTCCCTCTCTCTCAGTACAGATGCATATCCCTTTCTGTGCTGGAATCAGCTGCTGAATGCTAAGCTATTTTCAACTGTTACTGAACCTGTATGTGGGGTGATAGTGCACACATCCCCACAAACTCTCTGCTGGCTGACTGGTTTGTTTAAACAGTCTTATAGATAGCTGTATATTCTGATATTCTTCACTGATGGCGAGGGGCTCAATGGGAAGAAAAAAACCTCCTTGAGGAAAGAGTCTTTCAAGAGATGCTCTCTGTGGACGGTTTTAATGAAGTATGGTGGTGTGTATGGTCACCTGCACAACTGATACCTAATAATGTATCTGTGAGCAGCAGATTTGTGGTTTGAATCAGTGGCTCACAATGGATTATACACAGACTCGTACTTCAGTATCGGATTGCGTGCAATCTAGTAAGTGTGGACAATATTTCCCATCATGGAGACCGATATATTGTATTAGGCTATGCACCCAGGCTGCATATACACACATGCAAACATGCCTGATCAGACGGTTATCTGTTGTACAAACTGCATACTGTAATTTCTTTATTTCAGGTTTATTGCATTGTGCAGCTGAGATTGCAAAGCTTAGTGTAACTATACAGAACACATTATTTAATACATGCAGTAATATGACTGTCTGATGCTCATTCAATCATTCATTTTGATTATATTTGGTATTTTAGATCAGGAGTCAAAGGAATTACTGAATTTACTTTGACCCAGAAGGATTAAGGTACAGTCCCATTACAAATGTAGTGAAGTTCATCCATTTCTATTTCTAACCTTATCAAATATCATCAAATAGCAGTCATGCTGTTAACATTTTTCATGAAAGGTTCACATGCTCACTTTTCTCACTTACAATTGTATAATCTTTGTGAGTGAACAGCTCCTTGCCACTAAGTGAAGCCCCTCGTTGCGTCATTTGTGAGGGCTCTGCGTGTGAGTGGGTAGTAGACATATTACTTGTTGAAATCGCTGTTTTTGTGAAAGAACATTTTTGCGAGAAAATTAGAAAGCAATCATGCTAATATGCTAATTTCTCCCATAATTCCAAACATTTATAGCTTAAACTGGAAAGCCAGTCGCAGAGTTGATGCTAATTCCTTTGTACCATAGTCTGTTAATGTTTGTCTGTTAGTATGTGTACACGAGAGGGAGAGGGAGGGAGAGGGAGGGAGAGGGAGAGAGAGGGAGGGAGAGAGAGGGAGAGAGAGGGAGAGGAAGAGGAAGAGGAAGAGGGAGAGAGAGAGAGAGAGAGAGTCTTTACTACATAACCATTTGAAAAACGAATTAATATATTTTATTGACAACAAACGGGGCCAGACGAAAGCATGTTATAACATTAATCGCTTGCTGCGGAACAGATAGACACTCGTGACTTTTTATGGTCTGACAAGATAATTGCTTCGCTTATTATCCCAACATTTTAAAAAGGTGTCTTATTCCTGAGGCGATGGATAGATAAATTATTTTGTAAGGCATAATATTTTCTCAGCGATCATCAAACATAACCGCCTAGATGGGATGATCGGTGGGACAGGAATGGGCCACAATCAATATCGTGTCAACCTACTTAACCTCGACACAGAACAGATGTCCTATTCACTGTTCCCTGACACTGAAGAGGGATTTTGCAATCCAACCTATATACTGGTTTGTCTTGTTTCATCACTTACTGCAATATTAAGAATCGATCTACTGTAAAAAAGAATTATGCTAAAAATGATGTATGACATTAGCTGCGAGAACTTCAAAATACAAGCCGCGCCATGTTTCACCAGTTGAACACCTTTTTTTATTTGTAGCAGTGTGAGATGTTGCACATAGCAGTAATTTAATAAAGCTCTGATAAGGCTTTGGGAAAGTAAACAGTATATACTATATAGTGAGATATGGCTATTTCCATAAATAGTAGAGTTTGGATAAATAAATTCCTCTTAATATAATATTATACATACTTTGTTTGGTTTCCATGAAGGTTTTCCTCTTATCACACTTTCCCCCTGGACTGTGAAGAGACTTGTTGCTCACAATGTCAGTTTGGCCCTGTAGCAGCTGGCCTGGCTGCCTCTCACTGGCTGTGACAGGAGAAAAGAGGATGACGAAGATCTCCCCAGCACGGACTCTTCTCTGACTTGCCGGGCACTGTCACACAGCGAGATGGCAAGCGATCACAGTTACATTCAGCCATTTTAAAGCTCAGAGGCAAGTGTGGTTCTGCAAAGCTGGCGTGCGTTACTGATCCACAAGGCCAGGACGTGTACGTCTCTTAAGGTTTTAGGGAATGACAAAGTCATTTTGCCATCTGCTAATAATATTGTTTTATTGAAACTCCCTATTTATTAGTGTCTCCTACATTAATGAAACATTTTAGACCTGCCTCTCCATTCAGCATAGAACACACAGTTGTTGCATGTCCCGTGCCTGTGATGTCATGTGGTCCAACATCAAGGAAATCCTTTGTGAGCACAGCTCCTGTTTATTTAAAGCAAAGAGATTTATTTAAGAGCTCATTACACAAGATAAGCTGCATAAGGTAGAGCTCTAAATGGAATAGAAGAGCCTATTTATAAATGTCGGCATGTGCCAGGCTTTACGTGCCTGGCTGGAAGATGAATAGAGGTGATAAGCAAGAGAGGGTCATTTCAACAATGGGTATTTTAAAAGGTAGATATTTTGTCATGGCAGCCTTTAATTAATCTCATCACCTTTTGAATGGAATGTAATATGGGGTTTTTATTGAGCTCATCTAAACGCTAACAGCTCTGTCAGTTCAGAGAAAGTAATAGTTAGAAGGATGGTCTGAATGTTAGAGCAGCATTCTGATGCATCAATGGCTGAATCTCTCCTCAAGCTCCTGCTCAGTCCATGGACTGAGCACAGGACTTGATCCAATCGTTGACAGTAAAAACCCACAAGAGATGGTCTGAGGCAGAACTGACTAAGTAGGGATGTTTGACACAGTTGTCTTGGATCCAAAATGGCGTCCGCTCAGGCTGAAAGTCCCTTTATGTTCTTAATTGAGAGAGAGAGCCCCTCGAGCGCACTGCCAATCTTCCCAATAGAAGAAACCCTACAGGGAACTTTTACTACTCATTGTCCTTCTGCGTCAGCGTACAGTGTTCGCAGCTCTTCTACCTCCTCCTGTTGTGAGAGAGTATCTGTCTTTATTCTTTTAAAACATTAATCATTTAATTGACATTTGAGTGGCGAGATATGTCACTTGGATAAGTAGTGTCCTAATAATATGTGTATGAAGAATAAGCATAGAGCATGCCGTAATCTTCGTATGGTTGCATGATCCATAGGATTAATTTGGATTAGCAAATATATCCAATTTCCCGGGACAGCAATAGTAATCTGTTTTTGAACTAATAACCTGTTAATCGTGTCGGGGAAATATTTATTCCCACATTGAAGTGACTGCAATACTCTCGACCTGACACTTAAATAATTGATAAAGAAAAAAGGCGGGAGGTCCAGATGTAATCATAACGTGCACTTGAGTTTTATATAGGACCCATGTACTGTGGAATGTCCATGTGAGGGAAGGCAGGGCCTTAAAACTCTGCCAGATTTCATTTCACGCTCTGCAGAGCACAGCCTCTGAGACGGTGACATTTACATGGCCCTCTATACCACCGCCAGTTGCTGCAGGCCCAAGGCACTGGCTAAATCAGGCACAAGGGCCAATGAATGAGGAGGCAATGTGAGTGGGAGAACGAGGAGGAGATGGCTAATGTGCTGTGCAGAAGAAGCACATGGAGCCCATGAGTTTATGTTAAAATGACTACATCACAACACTTCATCTCATTTTTGGTATCAAGCGCTGTTTTTAGAGGAACATGCATTACAGATTGTGAAATATGAATTATGCAGGGATAATTAATCATCTTTATCTCTGTATCATCGCTAAGATGTTACATGATATGTAGCGTCTGTACTGACCTTTTGTTAATGATTATTGTGCGGTGCATATGCGAAGACATGAACCCCCACGAACATATTAAAGCAGTTCATTTAGGCAAACCCCATCATACAAACAAATGGTACTGTATATGCCGCAGCAGTGTTGACTGTGTGTGTGTGTGTGTGTGGGGGGCGGGGGGAGGAGACAATTGTTCAATGAGTAAAGCCAGATTTTCTAGGGATTATCTGCTCCAAAGATGAACTGGTCATCTCCTAAACCAAAAGGTCATCGGGCTAGTTTAAATGCTGGTTAACCCTTCAACATGCTCCTTCTATTCCACATTAATCTGATTGTGTCCCCACCTCTGGTAGCTGCTTCACTTAAGCCAGCATGAGTAGTTTAGTCTTTGCGTATCCGTATCGGCTCTTTTCTTCTTGATGGTGCTCCCCCTGAGAGGTTTCCCAGTAGGTTGAAATAAACATGCAGAGCAGCTGCGCATTCTGAAATGTTTCTGGCTGCATTCAAAGAAAAGCCTTTGGCAACAGAAGAGAATGTGTCTTGCTCTGAAACCATTACAGACTGCTTTCACAGGTCTTCCAGTAAGCTCCTGAAATTGTGTGAAGACAATGCACATTTATATAATAACTGCACAGGACAACTTGGGCATCATCTCCTCACGCTGTATCATCTGAGAGCTTTCTGCTGCTGAGCCAGTTTGGCGCAAATTCCCCGCTCCTCTCGGTCTTCAAATCCTGGCTTTTGCTTTTGTTTTTGTTCCCTGGCAAGTCACTTTGCTATGATATTCTCCCCCAGGTGGTGTGAAACTATAGAGTCGTGTGTGCAAACACATCAGCCAGTGTGTACTGAAGACTGGAGCCTGTTCAAGTCGGAAAGCTGTGGAGTTGTACGTGACAGCCTTTCATTGTCTGCAGAAATGTTTTATTTCAATCACAACATATTTCAAATGAAATGTCGAGCCATAATTGTCCCTGCGATATAATCGGATGTAGATGGGGAAGAGGCAGATGGACATAATGACGGCAATAGCTCGAGAGCAGGTGGAGGTCAGCATTACCACCACGCAGTCTCAACTGGCCTGTTCGTCACGGTGCAGTGAATCAATACGGCTGTCAAGCAGATGAGTCCGCACTGCTAGTCCATTACAAAGTGGTAAATCTAGCTATGGCGCTTACTAACCGCCATAATGAGGTGGTAACAAAGTTATGGAATCATTAGTGAGCATGTGTCCCTGCAGGACGGTGAGAGAAAGCGAGCTTTGGGAGGTTACAGCATGACAGATGGTGACTGTGTGTGTGTGTGTGTGTGTGTCAGTGTGTGAATGAGTGAATGCTTGATGCTGGTACTCGGGGTTGTTTTTGCAGAAACCAGTGATGGAAGGACCAATTATGGTTTTCTTTTTGTGTTTATTGATGGTTTATTGATGGTAGCAGGTCCTTGGAATTGTTGGCAGTGTTAGTTTCACTTCCTTCTTGAGGGGGGGTTAGTTTTGACAACATGATTTCAATATTGTTGACAGTGCGGAGGATTATTTATGAATAGTTCTTTTGCCATCTTGGTACAATATTGTCAGTGTTTTTGTATCAAAAAGTAATAGTTATAGTCCTAGTGGTTTTCATTATGTTCCACAATCTGTGAGAGTTTGTGTCATATACCGTTTTTCAATTAAATTAAACTGGATTCCAGACTCCCTATCAGTCACATTTTCTGAGTAATAATTCATCTGAAACAATAACTCAAATGGAACTAAACCAAATGTCATGCTTGCATTAATTCCTGGATTATCTCTTGGTTTATAGAGACAATCATTTGTCAAATGAAGTCTATACGGATTACCGAAACCCGCTAACAAACTGACTGTTACCAGTATTTCTTTGTTATGATTCACACGGGACCCAGAACACGAGTCTGTAAAACATTTCAATAAAGTTGCGTAAAATAAACGCAGATCCTCGTTTTTTTTTTTTTTTAAGTTCAGCCATAAATCACCATGTTGAGTTTTTTTGGCTGCAGTTAGAGAAAAAAGGGGAGAGCGGAGGCAGAGGAGGGAGGAACTGAAACTGTGGTACAAAGCCAAAACACGACCGATGCCAAGGTGGCAGGCATGCAAGAGGTGGGAGGGAGAGAGAAGATGAGATGGGAACAAACGTCTTCTCAATCTAATAACCTGCATGGACGGACAGTGACTGACGGAGGACCAATCATCTAGATTGCCCCTCTGTTATGTTTTATTGTGTTCATACAGCTAGTATTGTCACATATATGAGGGCTTAGTTTCACGAGGCCATTCATTTCTTCTTTCATTTTTTTTTGTAGGAAAAACAACTTTCATATGGACTTTAAATACGTACTGTAATAGTCACAGTCATTTTGGTGTGCGTGCATCATGCACCGTAGCTCGCTGAACAAAAAGTCCAAATTGGTCACATCCATTTTTTGCTTTTGTTTTCAATCAATGAAAAAACTGTGTTAGATGTTAGAGCATAAGTTTGAATTACGCTGTTGTTTTTAAAAGAAAAAAATGGAAATTTGAATCAATCTAGCACTTTGTTTCTGCTTCCAGGCCTTGGCAGAGCTCCCCATGTTGTCCTTTCTCTCCAAAGAGTGCCTTTTTTTTTTTTTTTTTTAATGGTTACCGCAAATTGTGAAAGTGCACTCCTGCTGGAGTATTCTTTCTTTTTGGAAATTCCTCTTGTGGCTATTTACAAGCTCAGATTGTCCTGGCAACTGAGTGACAATGAATATAACTCTGCTCCCAATTTTGCACTTGCAGAGGGGCCAGGAGGGGAATGAATTACCGGACCCCTCCATCGATGTCGTTTTCATTCTGGCTCTTATCTTCTCTTGACCTCCACACCCACTCGTTTGTGACAAAGAAATTTAGTGTCTAGATTTATTAGTAATTTAATTAGCAGGGAACAAAAGGTCACAGGCGCTGAGATCTTTGCACATGTGCAATAGAGAGAGTTCTTTGCTAATTGAGCGCAAAATGGACAGACAGCTGGAGGTCAGACATCAGTCTGGCCCTGTGGGCTGAGTGATGGGGCTGCTGTTGAATTAGCTGGCTTCTCGTTCTGTTATTGGTCACCACTTTTTCAGGTCACCACTTACGCTTGTATTCTCGCTGAGCCTTTTCAGGGACATGCCTATTTTAGTATAGATAATCTAGATATACATAATAAAAGTGGTTTTGGATTGAACTCAGGACAGCAGATTTGCAAGGAGATCAAAAATCTGATTTTTGGCTGAAAGTGTGTGTGTGTGTGTGTGTGTGTGTGTGTGTGTGTGTGTGTGTGTGTGTGTGTGTGTGTGTGTGTGTGTGTGTGTGTGTGTGTGTGTGTGTGTGTGTGTGTGTGTGTGTGTGTGTGTGTGTGTGTTGTGTGTGTGTGTGTGTGTGTGTGTGTGTGTGTGTGTGTGACAGAAAAAGAGAGAAAGATGAATGAATGTCCCTGAAAGCAAGTTGCAGCTTGCAGGATGACTTCAGCACCACGGACAGTGTCTCATGCTTCATGCGTACACATTGCTCTTCTCTCTGTATCGCTGCACTCCATCTGTTCCAACAAACACAGATTCAAAAGCAAACCTACGTTTATAGATTAATGAACGTGGCAGTGCAGCAAAGATCTGTGGAGCAAGTTTCCGTGATAAGCTCAGCAAACACAACTTTGCAGCCTGCAAAAGGAACCAAGTTTAATTTAGCATTGCCTGTTATTTTCTCTGCTTATTTCCATAGCTGGCTTTGACACCGGAGGTTTTTGAAGCAAACACTGACACAATCCCTCTATTACATCGTGTGTATGTGTGTTTATATCTGAAATATTCCTTCCATAGTCTCTACTGTTTCATAACCCTTGTTATGAAATGATGTTTGTCTCATTTAAACCTCTATCTGTATCTTGGCTTGCAGTTTTTTGTCCAAAAGGATGCCTGGATGTGTGTGTGATGTTCAGCGTCTGTGAAGTCGCTGTCCAACATTGCATAGCTAAGATGTAAATGATCAAACCACTCACCCACCTGACAACACACAGAAGGACCTGTGGACTTGTTGTTTCATCCCCACAGTAATTGCATATTCATTTCAATTTCCCTTACTTCCCTGACTCCATTCTGACAGGCGTTTCATTGAACTTTATAGTCCCTTTAAGACGGCTTTGGCCCTGAGTATACTTTAAAAAGTTCTGGTCTCTCTCTCTCTCGGAAATTCTTGTCCTGTTTTTGTATTTGCCACATCAAGAAGAAGAACGAGTGGAAAATGTAAACAGACACTTATTTACTCATTCGAGAAAGCAAATCAATCAATGCCATTGTCCCCTTTTGGAATGAGATGTATCAAATGCATAATGGACAGCAAGCAAGCCTTTGTAGCGTAATTAGCAAGTTGTTGAGAAGAGGATGCTGGGCTTTTTCCTTCCTAAATGTTTTTTACACACTGCCAGGCAGGCAGACAGTGAAAGCTTGCGTGTCGAAAGCATAAAATACTGGCATCTGTGAGGACACCCAAATCTCCTTGGCGGTTCTGGCAGAGAGAGAGGGGAGTGCACAGGCAGCAGAAAATGGCTTAGTCAGGGTCATCACTAGCCAATAGCTTTGGATAACTGTGACAAGCCAGGGTATTTTCTCAGGCTTCAATAAGCTAAGTGAGAAAAGATCTTGACGCCACAATGCCAACAAACACTTTTCTCACGGTCTTTATTGACCATAATTATCATGCATTTTATGGAGTGGTTCAGATTGTAGTGTTTATATGACATCTAGAGAAGCTTTCATAGCCAGCAGCAGGAAATTTAAAGTCCGAGTGAAAGGAAATGGCTTCTCCTGTGCACAGTTTTATCTTTTGTTTTAAAGATTGTCTTATAAGAATGCTGTAGTTTATCTTTGTATGCAGGTGGAGAAATGCTTTGTAACCATCATCGTGACCGAACAACTGACTGCAGCTGAATGAAGCTTTCTAGTTAATGTCCTCTTCATGTGGATAAGCGTGGACAGAGATCTTGTGTTGCCGATTAAGCTACTAAACAAAAATCAGTGTGTAAAAGCACGCTAATGTAATTTTGCAGGCTACAAAGCTAATAAGCTAGTTAGCGGCTGCACATCGATTAGCTTAAGAACTTTCAGTATGACGGTAAATGTCAGGACCTTTCAGTTTAGATGCTAAATTATGTGATCCTTATTCTTAAATATCACTGCTGACAAAACATTGACTGTTTTTGCCTTGTGAGCCGGCAGAAGTTTGTTTACTTTGTGCCCCTGCCGGCTCAGCTGTCAATCATAGACTTTCACCAGCCCGCCCACTCGGAGGCTCGGAGGCAAACGTTTCTGATGTATCTCCAAATACCCCGTTTCTTCATTTCAATAATAGATATTAACAATAGATTTGTCGAATGACATTGACAAGTTTTTGTCAAATGCGTCTGTGATTTTGACTTTAACAGCATTTCTAAGTTAATGCAGTTGTCAAACAGAATTGCCCTTGATTCGGTGTACTGTATCCATCTGTATACTCTGTTGTCTGAGCTATTCCATGTGTATATGGCTGCAACCCACAACAATGTTTTAATACATCCTCATTGAATGTTGTTTTGTGATCAAACATATGGCTGAAGTCAAACCCAGTCACGATACCTCTGTTTGCTGCTGTGCAGTGGGATTACTCTTTGCATGTCAAAGGGCCTGGCTGCTTTGTTCTAATCTAGATGATTCTTGTCACTGGAAATGCATACAAGCGGACAAACATGGCTGTTGAAGTTCAGTGACCTGCAGAACAACAGATGTACATCCTGTGTTGACAGTCATGCAAGCCCTGCCACTAAAGCCTCTGTTGCATCTGTTGAGTGTGTTAAACTCAGTCGGACCCTCTCTGTTCAACCATGCAAAAGGTTCGTCATGTTCTCCAGTCTTTTTGTTTGTTTGTTATATGATGATTCTTTTATAATATCAGGGTTGTTTTTTTTATAAAGAGCTCTGAAATGCGCAGATATACACAAATGCACATACGGTACACAGAGCAATAGATACGGCACCGACACAATACAACCATGCATGCACACGCTCAAAAATAAACACCCTTGATGATGTCATTTGTATAATCTGATGGAATCTGGGCCAGCGTTGACGAGGAGGCAGCCGGCGGGATGAGCAGTCACTGTCATAATGATTTGCTGTGTAGGAGGGGAGGTATGGGAAAAAGATGAGTGTGTGTTTGTGTTGCAGTGTAGCGGGGAGGAGTGTCACCTAGCAGACGCAATTCTCTTGCTTTTTATATGAAGGTTGCAACAAAACAAAATGTACTGAAGCGTGAGTCATTATACCTTGTGTTGTTGTAATTTATGCAGTCACTTAAATTAAAACAAAGTGGTCCTGCTCCATGTGCACCATTTAAGCCATTAGTCATTTACGTTTTCGCTGATCTGAACAGGTAAAGAAAAAGAAACGGAAGATTCATCGTTATTTCAGAAGATATTTTGAAGCACCGCTCGTGTGCAGTTGAGTTTGGTAAACCCTGTAATTAACCAGCTTGTGTGATAAATTCCAGATTTCCTGCAGAAGTCTGTCAGTGATTTTGAATGTACTCGCCCTTTAAACGTTGGCATTACTTTTGGAATCTCTCATGTTTCCAAATGCCAGACAATTTCAGGCATCCTCACTACCCAGTTTGATGAAAAACATGTCTCATTTGGTTGCAAGCCACGCAATAAATTCTTGGAACAAATCCTGCAAATATTACACCAGGCGTTTAGACTTCGAATTAAGCTTTTGCTCATTGCCAAACATTAATTCCGATGGTTTTATGCTCATGATAGACACAAATTTAATAAAGCAGTTGGACTAATTACACAGCAAATGAAGACACTGATGTCTTTGAATGATTACCACAGTTGTGTTGTCTTAGCATAATCATTGCACTCATCAAATAATTAACCATAACTAATGTTTTTTTTTACAACAACCTGTGAAAACTCTGCCTGCAGCTATACAGCTAGAGTAATAGGATAGCTTACAATCAATGTGTGTCTATTGATTTATACACGGGCCCAAAACAAACTAGACCACACCGTAGTGATGCGTCAACATCCTCTGATTGCCCCAAAGCAAATGTCAATGAAAATGATTAACTGACTGCTGTGTGTGTGTGTGTGTGTGTGTGTGTGTGTGTGTGTGTGTGAGTACAGGAACGAGGTTAGACGTGCTTGGGCCACAAAAGCGTTGTTGTTGTTGTCACATCGAGTCATCTGTCACTGTAACATTAACACTGTTCTGTGTGACGTCTTCCAGCTCTGAGGTGATGTTGCTGTGGAAAGTTTTCTCAAAGGTAAAATCAGCTTGGAGACTTCCATTGTGCGAGGTTACCTAACTGGTAATCTGTGCGCTTCCATCTTACGCTCCGTTTTACACAGCAGTTTCTTTATGCCTTTTTGTCCTTCACGGCTATTCACAGCATCACATTGGTTTAAGCTGCAGCCACTCGAGGAACTAACAGTTGAGTCCAGTATTTAACTACTTTCTTTACAGTATTTGAAAGGATGAATCGCACGATGGTCATGATTCATTAGTACATTTACTCAGCATTTATGGGCACGTGTCATTGTTTGCATTTGTGTTTCTGTACATGCATGAATGATGAAGCTGGTGTGTCATGGTAATCCTGTACAAATATGCTTGTATGTCTGTGTGCTTTATGTGCTTGGCGCGTGTGAGTGGGTGTACAGGCATGTTTTGTGTCTGATATATACGTGCCATTACGGGAGGCACATGTAGTGGTTGGCGCGACTCCTTGCTGTCAGTGTGGTGCTGCTGGCTTCTGGCCTGACGCTACCAGAGTCTCCTCAGGTAATGAAGCTTACTGTAGCTTCCTGGCCCATGATGTAACTGCTGCGCTTGATGCCAACTATAACCTACACCTGACTCTCAGCTCCTCTGGCACAGCTGGGCATGGACTCTGAGTCATCCGGATTTAAGTGCAGATAAAAACACACATGCAGTCTTTAAATGTCAGTAGTAGGCTTTTATGCATATAACTCGGGCTGCGACCGGCAATTGTTTTCTCGATTAATCCGTTTTTTATTTGGTCTGTATGACATCAGAAAAGATAAAAAATGCTCATCACAATTTCCTAGAGCCCAGGGTGATGTCATAAAATCTCTTGTTTTGTCCGCTCCAACAGCCCACAACCCAAAAATGTTCAATTTACTGTAATGTCAAGAAAAGGATAGCGACAATTTCTGACATTTAAAACGATTTTACAAGTTTGGACATAATACTTGCAGCTAATAGTTGCAGCTCTACAGTGCAAATGCAATGTTTTGAATTCATCTAGGGGTCCTTGTAATCTTGTTCTCCAATTATTTCCCTGCCAAAGGCAAAATGCTCGTAGAATTAATTTTGTAAGTTTCACAAGAGGCATCTGAGTCATTGCTTTTGCTAAAAGGTTTGACGTCAACACATTTAGATGTTAAATTACAAGTTCATGAGGTCAAAAACTACCCCGTCATTCCTCTATTTTCAAAGTCAGAGCAATGATAGGAGACGACATCACACATGAGACATTAACCCCCAACCCTCTATGGACACTATTGCACTTATATTGCATGTGGGTACGTTTGTGCGCACGCAGTAAGTTTATGTGTACGCACCAGGTGGTGTAGTATTCCGTGTAAGCCTTATTTTGTTCAGCATGTGTAATCCCCTTAAATTCCCCAATGATAGCCTGACTACATTCTCTTCAGATTAGCCGAGGTAGAGATCAAGGAGCGCTCCTCTCCACAGTATGTGGGACAACACAGAGGGCACACATGGCTCGAGAGAACAGAACCAGGTTTAGGAAAGATGCCGCCATGGATCCGATACTTCATGTGATCAACACAAAATAAAACGTGGATATAGTGAGTGATGTGAATGTTTATAATCCACTTGTGCAGTCACATCCTATGGACATTTGTAGTGATCAACATAGTGGTGCTTATGGTTCTAACCATACATGCATCTGTTTTGCATTCATGCAAGCACATTTGATAACCATATATGACATACTTGATTTATTGTCTCATAAAGGTATAATCTTCATATCACAAAGATATGTGAATAGTCATCGGCCTCATAAACAGGAATCAATTTCCTTAAGAGAGCCAAGCAGCATTCTTTCTAAGGAGTCATTTTATTTTTTTCAGTAGACCTTCTTCTTGTGCGAGTGTGATCCCGCGCTGCATTAAACGTACAACCCACAGACTATTGTGAACGATTACACACGAGGTAACAAGTTAATGGGAGATGGCATATACTGTAGTGTGTACACACCGATTTAATGACCGTATATGTTCCTTATGGGAGAGCTAGCTCGTGTCAGCCAGATGGAGGGGTGAGTGTTCAATCTGCAGGTCAATCTGCACACAAATAAAGGTTTATAAATGGTTTATTTCATGTTTGTTTGGATTTATCTGGTCAAATTGTCAGATGCAACACATGTTCATGAGCTGTCAACACAGTCAAAGCTTCTGTGCATTTCAGGGAGGGGGGGGGTAGCCTAATAAGACTCTGCAAGAGTGGAACATTAGAATTACACAAGCACGTCTCATGTCTTCTGAAGTCTCCGTAGAATCATCACAATCCCTGCAGTTTGTGAATTAAATGTACAAGTTGGTGCAGAGGCACAATAAAAACAAACAAACAGTTGGGAAACTAAAGGAACCTATTACAGAGATCCATTTGTTCTTTCTTGATTTGTATGCAGTATGTATTATCAAAGGTTATTAAAAGAGACTGCTGAAATGTGTGCGTCTGGCTGTTTCAGTTTAATAGATCATTCAGATCAATATAAACTAATTCACTAGGTGCACTATTAAGAGAATAGTTTGACATGTTGGGAACTATTCCTGTAATGAAAAAAGCCTGCTAACAATGAGCAATATTATTCTCATAAACTGAACGTTGCATCCTTTTGTCAAGGGAACCGTAGAAACGGCTATACACTTTATACTGACTCTGTACGTGTACGTGTGTTACAGTACACACTACGGTTGCAGCTGGGATGGTGATTGTCCAGTGGTGCATTGGAGCAAAATAACATTTATGTTCAAATGAGTTGGATGAATGGCAAGAGAATTACATGAGTACTGTGGAGCAGGAGCATGAACACGGTGCCTGAGGCCAAATGAGCTACTAAACAAGGACGTTTGTGGAGTAGTGCAAAATTATGCAAACAATGTTGCATAATAATGGCAGTTTATCACAGTGAAGTCTTATAAGTGGTCCAAATGAACTATTTTGTTACTTTTAAAAATGTGGTTTTTTTTTTATTAACCGTTTTGG
Organism: Cottoperca gobio; assembly: GCF_900634415.1. NCBI lineage: Eukaryota > Metazoa > Chordata > Actinopteri > Perciformes > Bovichtidae > Cottoperca > Cottoperca gobio. The sequence continues at coordinate 3,682,485 of NC_041374.1, read as the reverse complement.
GTGAGTTCTGTTTGTACCATGGTGTACAGATGTCACCAACAAAACGTTATATGCTCCAATAAATTGGCCCCTCCACTCTAATTAGAATGATTGAGATTGAGTGCATTAGGCCGAAAGCTGGACAAAAAAATCCTTTTCCTCAACGAAAAATAACGATTAGGCTGCTTTTTGTCAGCAACACCCGTCAAGGTTCACTACATTAATATGAATCACATCTATTACAGAGTACAAAGTAGGATTTCCATTAATTATGTTTCAGAAATGGACAAATTCTAAATTGCTTTTGCAGAAAACCTGTGCAAGCAGGTGAAATGGACTTTTTTTACAGCAGACATTTTGGCATGGTATATTTAACATTAATAACGAGTGCTTTGCTGGAGCGCTCTGAGGCTCACCTGGTGGAGTGGGTGGCTCATGAGCTGGGGTTCGGATTTGGGTCCAGCTCTGGTTCCTGTCCACCCTTTGTCTCTCATTCTCATATTTTCTTTCTCTCATTCTTTCTCTCATTCTCTCTGTCTCTCTCTGTCTGTCTGTCTGTCTCTCTCTCTGTCTCTCTCTCTGTCTCTCTCTCTCTGTCTCTCTCTCTGTCTGTCTCTGTCGCTGTCTTGTCTCTCTCTCTCTGTCTCTCTCTCTGTCTCTCTCTCTCTCTCTCTCTCTCTGTCTCTGTCTCTGTCTCTGTCTCTCTCTCTCTCTCTCGCTCTCTCATTCTCTCTCTCGTTCTCATTCTCTCTCTCATTCTCTCTCTCATTCTCTCTCCCTCATTCTCTCTCTCTCATTCTCTCTCACTCATTCTCTCTCACTCATTCTCTCTCACTCATTCTCTCACTCATTCTCTCACTCATTCTCTCACTCATTCTCTCTCTCTCATTCTCTCATTCTCTCGCTCTCATTCTCATTCTCATTCTCTCGCTCTCATTCTCTCTCACTTTCACTCCCTCTCTATCATTCTCATTCTCTTACTCACTCTCTCATTCTTTCTCTCATTCTCATTCTCACAATCACTCTCTCATTCTCACTCCCTCTCTCATTCTCTCTCTCTTTCTCATTCTCACTCTCATTCTCATTCTCACTCTCCCTCATTCTCTCTCTCTCTCATTCTCACTCTCATTCTCACTCTCCCTCATTCTCTCTCTCTCTCTCATTATCTCTCTCACTCTCATTCTCACTCTCCCTCATTCTCTCTCTCTCTCATTATCTCTCTCATTCTCATTCTTACGCTCTCATTCTCTCTCTCTTTCTCATTCTCACTCTCACTCATTCATTCTCCCTCTCTCTCTCTATCTCTCTCACTCTCACTCTCTTTCTCATTTTCACTTTCTCATTCTCTCTCTCATTCCTTTCTATCTTCGGCACATCATAACGTCTACTCCTAAAAAGGTCTACTGTAAATCTAACCCATTACCTAACTGCAGTATTGCCCAAGTTGAACTATGCTAATAAATGTGTTACCATTATCATAAAGGCTAATTGAAAACAATATCAACATATAGTTATTGAACATCATCTTATAGTAATTTACTTTAGTGCAGGTCATTGTTTTAGGCGTCATAAGTGAGACATGTTATCTACTGTCTGTCTATGCCAGATTAATATAGTAAATTAATAATTATAGATTAACTATCATTTTGTTATCTGAGTTTTGTTGGGCCATCGTTGTAAAAGGATGAATGGTAATCTATGATTCAGCCGGACGGTGTGTGAAGGTATTGTTGAGGTCCGCTCTTCTCTTAAGGCCTGTGTGTTTTTATAATGTCCATGTATTTATCATAACACCATAAACGCTGAATGCTTGTGTCAGTTTTACAGCACTGTTATTCTGTTCTTAAAGCAGAGGATTCAAGTTTGTTTGAGTTGTAAAGGTTAATTCTGTGTGATGAGGGAAAGACGGACAACTAAAGGATCAATGACAAACGATGAGAGTGTAGCACCAGGGCATCGCCTGCGTTATTAGCCTGTATTCAACCAGCCAGCGACAGGAGAGCTGTCTCAGAGAAATGTGATTACATGCTAGCGAGTACTTGAGCCAAGCAAATAAGAGGTATACTGTAAGAGCTTTAGTTCTGGTACTTCTCCACTTTCCTATCTCATGACACTCAAAAACAAAGTGCTTACTTGCATTTTGTTTTCTCTGGGTTTGAGAAACACTTGGTTTTATCCTCATTTGTCTTGTGTTCTTCCAATTTAGTTAAAGATTATCGACAGTCTGGCTCTCTATAAATCTGGACTACATCTCTGCTGTGAATTTCACACAATCCTCATTTTGTCTCCAAACTGCTCCTCTTTTATTTAATCTTTTTGTTCCTTTTTGTTGGTCCTCTGAGCTGCACGATGCATCTGTCTCTCAGCTGTAACTCATCCAAGTGGTGGTCTTGATGCTCATTCAGTCCCACTTTACTTGCTGGGGATGACATGAGGGCTGTTCTCTCCCTCTGCCCTCCTTCACTCATGTGAGGGTTTAACGGTGTGTGTTATGATAAGGTTCTGCTTGCTGCCCTGCACTGTACATAGAGCTTAGCACACTTACTGGCTCTGTAATGGGATATCTGCTTCCTTCATATTGGTAGATTTGGCTAGTGCCGTCTGTCTTATTTCTTCCTCCGTCGGTGATATTCTATACATGCAAAATCCTGTTAATTTATTCAAAACCACTGAAACCTTGAGTTAAATACCTCAAAAACATTTCTAGTCAAGAAAATATCAGTGAATTATGCTTCCCAAGAGGACATTGCAGTTATGCAAGCGGTTTTATTAATTCAAAGGATTTGTGTTTTCCAAATAAGCACTCAGTCTCAATTTTAAGTTTGGAGTTTGAAGGAAAAAATACAGCAGGGAACTCTTTGACACAGTTAAATAAGCAGCTTCTGGCGATGAGGAACATGTTGTCGTTTGATGATGTGCTGCTGTTGTTCCTGTAGATAACCAAGCCTGGCACAGACTTCCTTCAATTACACTTCACTTTTGCTCTTTGTGGTCTGGCAAGGCCACAAATGCATTAACTTGAGATGAGCATCATGTTAAGTAGGCTGCACGGTGGATGATTGACCGTCCTCTCCTTCACTCGGACGGCAACATGAATCAATCCTACATCTGATTGATGAACGCGTGGGTCTTTGACGCTGATTTCTAAGCTGATGTATGTCAATGTATTCACCAAAATCATTGTGTCTTGATCATTTGGAGGCTAAACATACAGTAGGATATACAGATGTAAAATCATGCTTATTTTAAAACCCCTAGTAGCAGCAGGGAGATGCATAAGGGTTCGAAAACAGCAACTGTATTCACTGTAATGAAGGAAAATGTCAGCTATTACAACGATGGCGCTCATTTATAATTAAAAAAAGAATAAATAAAGGTACAAGAAATACGTTAGATCAGGCCTTTTGACTTTTAGTGGGATGTGTTAACAATAAGAAAGATCTGGAATATAACCAGCCTTATCCATTAAATCCCCCGACCAAAGCTAAGCGTGAAAAATGCAGCCTGGCTGTAGATAAGCCTTCCTGCTTTTATCGAGGTTTGGTGCCTTTCTGGAAAATGTTCATGCTCTGCTTACAACTAACCATTGCTGTAGTGTGATATCCAACCCCTCATCTCAAAGTGCCAGGAGCCACCTATAACCACACACAATTGTTGAAGAGGTATTCAAAAAGAAAGCGTTCATATTTTTGGGAAATTGTCCCCACACACACACACACACACACGCCATCTCTTTCTCACTTTAACTGTCTGGCTTGTGCTTTTGTCTACATCGGGAATGTAATATTCCCTGTTGATTGGGTGGTGTGCATGTGGCAGGGGGAGCAGACGAGATGTGTGTGCATATGCAATGCACGTTTCTTAATGTGCAGTATTAATCATTCTGGAAACGGAAAAATGAGGAAGGGTCAAAAAAAAAAGGGAGGTTGTCACTGAGAGGTGGAAGAAAAGAAGATCATCTGGGTGAAGAAAAAGTGTCATCAGCACTGCCACCATCTCACTCGTCATCATCATCTCCCCAGCTGGATCCCATTCATCATCTCTTCAAGGTACTGTAGAGCATTGAGCTATGGAGCCGATGCATTGAAACACTTTATGTCTGACCCGCGATCAATGCCGTCTTGAATGCCTGAGAGCTGTGTCTGTTAAAGGAAGAAAAAAACCCTCTCATAACTGCATTCTCTCATTCCTCTGGCTTGTTTCCAGGGCTTTCAATCAATCCTTTCACAGTGAGAAGTCCGGGAGAGATTGAATTAGGTCCTGGGCGTTGAACCACGCTTTCTTAATTTGCACAGGATTAATTCACATTGATTTGGCCTGATTGGACTCCCTAGCTTGTGTTTCCACTTAATCACTGAGCACACCCTTCTCTTGAACCACTATTTGCATGCACCCTTCCCCTCAGCCCATGTCAGTCACTCACAGTCCATGGCAACCTTGTGAATGTGCATGAAATCACTGTTGCTGCTTTACTATCGCCGCCTCTGCTGCTGCAGCACACGCACTACGCTGTGTTAATCAGATTTCTTGGTGTTATTATTACAACAGAGTCTTGGTACAGTATAGCAAAAGGCTGATGCTATGCCAGGTCTACAAAATTGCCCTGTGGTTACAGAAAATGTTCTGATAGATCGCTGCTGTTATTCTGAGTGAGCAGGGGAGAGCGATGGAGTGAGAGAAGGAGCCAGGGAAAGATGGAGTGAGAGAAGGAGCCAGGGAAAGATGGAGTGAGAGAAGGAGCCAGGGAAAGATGGAGAGAGAGAGATTGTCTCCAGGGGAAATAAAGTAGGGACAGGAAAGAACACAGATTATGCATGAGAGAGAACAAAAGAGTGCAAGAGAGCAGAAAAGATCACAAATAAGCGAGCATTATGCTTGGAAAGGGAGCAGCAGAGAGACGATAAGGGAGACCGATATGAATGGAGAGGGAGACATAGAAGTGGAGATGGACTGGAGCTTTGACAAGAATGTCTAACAGTTCTGTGCTTCCGCCTCTCAAAGCTCAGACCTTGAAGGCAAGTGTCTCCATAGAATTCAATTTATTAGACGAGGTTATTGTATTTTCTGTGGTAGTGATATGTGGAAATGTGCAACATTTTGATGCCTTGATGTTCGCATTAGTATATATACCTTGAGTTGTATTTTCACATTGTGATTCAGCCCATCATCTCTCAGAATATGTGGGGAAGTGTTGATATGATATGTGTTTAAAAGACTGTGCACTTGTACATGCATCTGGGATGTCGTCTAGTCACCGACATGATTGGATTTGATTATAGGCTGTCTGACAGACTACAGGCGACCATTTCTAGGTGGGTAATCTCACATTGGCAGACCTGTCTCTCACGGAAGAAAGGTCTAACTGAACACGTTGTCATTTCAGATAAAGAAAACAATCCGGGCTGTTTAAATTCCTTAATCCAATCAGGATTGTCATGGAGATGCTGAAAGAGCACAAAGCTGACAGGAGCTCATGGGGGGGAAATATTATCGAGGAAGATTTTTGCATGGAACTAATTAACTGCCTTATGTTCAATTCAAACGTTTTGTTCAAAGTCAAACCAATATATAAAGTATTTCCCCCGAAGAAATCATCATATATATCCTTGGTGTTTGTTTTTGACTTGTGTCAAAATTGTAATTACTAAAAAATATGACTTTTCTACTGTGTTAGCACCTGGTGTGTCGGTGTTGTATACACTATACACTTTTGCAGCTGCTAAACCTGCACAAAAAAGGTCAAAAAGAAACCGTGTCATTGTCAAAGTACTCTCAAAGGGTGAAATGCATCCCTCTCTGCGCTGCCAAGTAAATAGCGTCCCGGTGCTCATGTGCTATTTGCACATATTTAAATAAGGTAATGTGCAAAAATTGGCCATGTCATTTTTGAAAATGAAAGGGGAAAAAAGGTTATTATGGAAACGAATAAACAAATTATCTCTTCCCTCTCCACCTGCCAAAAAAAAAGGGCAAATTGGTTGTAACTACAGATTGTTATATCATTTACGCATTATGTTTTGTGAACCCAACCGTGAGACGGGGCAGATAGTTGCAAGTTAATGCGCAATTCCTGGAGCAATCGGCGCCGTAAAGGAAAAAAAGGCCGGTTTTGTATGAACGTACGAGTTGGAAGACAATAATGTGAAACTATGCACAATAGCTGCACTATCATTTTTGGCTTAAATTTCCTGGCACACACAAAGCGTGGAGAATTCAAATTTCAGTCCATCTTTTAATTGTTCTATTATTATCATGCAGCTCGTACGCTAGGTCAACTGCATGTCATAGTTGGTTAACACTGAAAATGGCAGCAGATACTCTGAGGGAGAGAGAAGGGAGGCAGAATGCAATAGTCAGCCAGTAGGAGGGCTTATCTAATCCGTCGACTTCTATTGAGTCAGACTTCTGATTCCTAATATGATTCTTTAGGTATCATATTGGTATTCATTTCACTTTCAGACTCCGTAACATTCACACAGTCAGACATAATGCGCCATATGTCTCCTTTACTCTTCCACTACATCCACACCACAGGCCTTCACGCTCGCTGCCAAATGTGTTGCTCATATCTGATTGTTTTGGCTGATGTTCATATGTAGGCTATTCTAGGATATAACCCATATCCTATTCTAATATATACTGACAACGATGTCAAACAGACACATGTGCAAAGGAAGACGATGACAGAAGGTATCACATCTCTGTTGTACCTTCAGTATGCTTCTCCTGCTCTCTTTCAAAGGTTAGCCGACTTGCTTACTCTGAAGTGATGGCGCTCAGTTCTATCGGCATCAGCAGAAAATATATTAGATTTTTGCGTTTCCCACAGAGAATTTATTGGCAGTGATTAACTGAAAAGGGAGCTGATGGTGGTTGGTCCTTCACCCGCCACTGATTTGACAGCATAGGTCAAGTCAAGTGTATTTACAGTATATAGCCCAAAATCACAAGTTTGTTTTAAGAGAGGTTTACGACCTGTATAACGTACAGCAGCTGCACCCGTCATCTTCAGACCCCGGCCCTCAGTTGGAGGAATGTCTCTGGAAAAATAGGGGAAAAAAAGAAAGCTTTGTTTTTTTTTTACATACTTTTAGATCAGAAAAAGTATTATCATAATAAATATATATCAGCATGTTTCAGATCAGAATGCAGCTTCCTGCACATTAACTGGAAAATAACTGATCCGACACTAAAAAGTGCAGAGAAATCTTCTTCTTGGTGATTCTGCACCTCGACACGTGTTTACACACAAACACTTGCTTGTTAATAAATGACTACCTGTCATCAGTGTGTGGTTCTCGCATTACAGCACTGTGAATTCATTAAGTGTGCCCTTTTTGGAAGTCTAACCAGCCAGGTGGGGTGCCGTCAACCCCCCCCCCTGCCTCTGTATCACGGCATGCATTTCAATTGCAAATACTGTACGCATCTCAGTGCCCTTGGAAACAAAACAAAAGCCTGAAAGAAAACGTACAGACACAACTCGTGTCCTATTTTTTTTTTTAACGCCGCAAAAAAGTGTAACTGTGTAGTGTTAAAACAGAATGTTTCTGTCCAACCCTCAGACCTACAGATACATTTTTAAACTCCTTCTCCTTCTTGAAATTCTCTCTGGGTATCTCTCTACCACTTTCATCCTCTTTGGCAGTTTCTTCAAGTCTTTTGTGAAACAGAAAAAAGCACTGAGATTGTATCTTAGTTTAATCACCCAGCATTTATTCAAAATCTGGCGTTATTCTACTCAGAGGTTTGGGTGTATTTCAAATTGTATAAGTATGTGTTAGTCTGTGGATAGAGGAGATTCTACAAGCTTCAAGTCTGTCTGTGCATTCCTTCTAGTCTGGCCCTCAGGTTTTTGAGGACTGTGTTTGCAGGTATGGGATAAGGCCTAATAGGAAAAAGTCAGGTCACACATCTTGGATTTATGGTTGCCTGAGCAATGTCAGTCCAAAGTGACCTGAGACAGTCTTACTGAGTCATCACTAGTTGCATGTGTAAGTGTGTATGTGCCGAGGGGTTAGAGGCTTGTGTGGACTGGCAGAGCTAAATCAAAATCCTCCTCTTTTCCGTCAATAATTCTCTTTCACAGCCCCTCTAATCCCCTTTCTGACGGGACTCCCCTCTATTTATCACCAGCGTGCCTCAAACAATCAGGCAAAAGTGTGCTAACGGTTCCGTTTGTGTGTGTGTGTGTACGTGCATGTGTGTGTGTGTGTGACTTTCAATCTGCGCTGATCTTGATCGTCCAGATAAAGGTCCTTGCCTTTTTGTGTGTTTCTTTGTGCTTTCTGCTGTCGGATAACAAATCACACGACGACTTCTGAGATGACTTTATGAGCTCTTGCTCCACAAATTCCATCTTTGTCCAAAATAAGCATCAGGTCCGCAGCTGACTGGTGTGAAGTCATGCTGCTGTGAAAATGTAATAAAGCACAGAGATAATCGCTGCTTAAGTTTGAATAATGGCTCTGTATAATGGATCCGTGCTACACCAGTGTAGAGATTATGCATCATGCTGGCCAGGCAGGCAGCTCGCTGGTGCTGCTGCTGCTGCTGACTCAGTGCAAGCATAGCTGAGGATTGGGGGGTTAATGCAGCAGGGCCACGGGCTGATCCACAGCCCATCCTCATCTGCCAAAAACTTCAAAAGATGCCCTGACAGAGTCTAAATCGCCATCTCCTCCACTCCAGGCTCTGCAGAACACTTCCCCTCCCCCTCAGAGCACAGGTCAAACTTGGCCTCATCTTTTATGTATCGCTTACCCCATTGATTGCGCTCTAAGAGATTCATGAATACCTATTTTCGTATCGCACTCCAGCATATGGAGGTTCGTTTTTTTTTTTTTTTTTTATATATACAAGAGAGGAAATATTTCTCATTTGTGCAGCTCTCATTTTATTTCCCTCTCGTTCTTTTCTTCTCCCTGTGTTTCTGTTCACCTGTCATTTTTCATCCCCGTCCTAAACCTGTGCATATCGCATAGAAGGTCACAGTCATTTCCCCCTTTTGACAGACCTCCTTTTTTCTTTTTTTTTTAGTATTTATTGTTCACTCATGAATTATTCAGATTGCAGATAGTGAATTTGAGAGTTGCAGTTGACTCACAGGAAGCTTACTGGAGATGGATACTTTGAACAAATGTGGACACACACGTGCACCATAATGAAGAACCTTACTAATTACTAATGAGAAATTATAATAACTGTTAAATGTTATTCTAGATTGTTGTGTGCATGTGCCTGTTGTTTATTTTGAAAGTAGACACAGCTAGGAAATGGCCATTGGGTCTCTATCTACTGACGGCAGTGCACGCTGTATTAGCATTAGCATTAGCATGCCAACGTCATGTCTCGTGTTTTAGCAGGCCAGCCCTCCCCACCCTCTCTCTGTTTCTGTACCTGAGTTTAAGTGATGTGTGTGTTATGCACCCCAGCAGAGTGTGAAATTGAAATTCTCCCCTGCAGAGGTGATTGACAAAGAAGAAAATGTGGAATCTCATCTTTCACTGAAGTTGTTGTGATTTTTCTTTTTTACTTGAAACTATGGAGCGGTTCATTTAAAGACGGTTTAAATGAACCGCTCCACCGCTTTATAATGCTCTTAATGTTCATAAGGGTGAAGGTCAGAATGTGGGCGACCTTGGGATTATAAGGTTCTATCTGAAAGCTGTTTTTGAGACATTGAGCGTCAAAGTTTTGACATCCTAAATAGTGCAACTGCATGCAGTGAAGTTGCCGTAAAAGACACCTTTTTAGAGTTACTCTAAATATAAAATACCACAATCCTAGACTGAACCTTCTAACTCATTTAACACCAGAGTTAGCCTTCGACCACTGAGATGTTCAATAACTCAACAGCTCGAAACATGAATTTAAATCTTTACTCTTGGGCTGTTATCTCTGAAGTAGTCACATTACCTTTACTAACATGTCTTCATGCTGACAAAGCATCGGCTTTTTAGTTCTTAACAAAACGATCACAAACATAGATTATGTGGATAGTTCTGTTACAAGGCTGCACTAACTTTACATTTCCACACTTAGTTTTTTTAATTGGTATCTCTGCATCCTTGTCATGTGAAAAGGACCTAAAGCCTACCCTGGAGTCCCTAGCCCCCCCCATCTGACCTGTGGCTGTGTGTCTGTGCAAACTGTCCAAACCAAGTCCCACCTGGCGAGCGTCGGACAGACCACCATCTGTTCCGTGCCCCCACGTTGAACTACCTGCCACCTCCTCTTCATCACCTACATGGGATACCAGGAAATGATTTTTATTCTCAAAAGCACAATACTGAATCTGGTTTGATCGTTTTGTTTTTTTTACCAGGTATAATTATCTAAGATGTCTCGGAGCTGAACGTTTCTTACAAAGCCCTTTTTTCAAGTGAGAAAAGAAAATCATCAACGGTATGACAGGCCACTGTGGTGTGCTTTAAGAAACGAGAGCAGGGTTTTGGTGATCTGCTTTATTAGAAAACAGAGTGAGTCATTGGACTAAAACAAAGACTGGTTTCACCCTCCCTTTAAAAACACCTCAAGGAATTAACACGCTAGATTTAAAGACGCTCAAATAGGCTTAAAATGAATTTCCTCCCCTTATCTTTTCTTTTTTTCTTGCCGGCAGTACATTTTGCATGTCCCCTCGCTCTTTTCATGCCGTCTCCTTGAGATATTGCTTCCCAAAAGACGCGGTTTAGGATCAAAACCAACATGTTTACGCTGTGCAAAACTAGGGCTTAACTGATGTACACAGCCATTTTTAATGTCTTGTAATCCGACCTCTCTGGTCAATGAAGATCAAAGTTTTCAATTTTCATCTGGGGTCTACTTAAAAGCAGGAAGGATTTGTATCGGGTTTTGTTTTTTTCTTCCGAAGATGCCGTCCACCATCCCCTAGAATTTCACCAGAAATTGCAACACTGAAGTGAGTCTGAAAGAAAAGCGCAGTGAGCAACAGCACAGTATGAACACATGGACCAGCACATTAGCCACCAGGGCACCACAGGAGTGTTTTGATATATGTTTGGATGAATTCTTAATCATGGACTCTGTCTTTACTCACTTCAAGGTGGAGAAATGTGCACGCACGGAGGACGAGGAGTCTGGAATTAAGCACAGGAGAGAAAAGATGCCGAAGATGAAACAATAAAGAAGGTGAGTTGCACCGATCTGCATGCTTGTTCTCCACCGGATCAATACACTGCCTTTGTGCTGCTATAAGTGACTTTGGGTGCAACGTCTATTGATGCACAGGTCAGTGCCTGTATAGTGAGTGTTAACATGTATACAAACTCTGTTTAGGCTGACTCAGAATACTGTCAATCTTCACACCTGCACACTCACAATTCACCTTTTGACCCTTGAATGCAGCCTTCCGTGCACCAGCTATAACCTATTACTGCCCCATTAGTGGAGACGCATCCGTCAAGGTTGACAGCCTACCATCGACGGCAGCAGAAATGACACAGAAAGAGACTCAATCGCGGCGACGGGGGGGGGGGGGGGGGGGGGAATGGCAGGGGAAAGGGGAATGACAGAAAGATGTGGAGATGGGACAGAAATAATGAAAGTGAGGTTTCACAGAGGCTGTTTGGATTAAATGTTTTTTCCGGTTTGTATGATAATAACTGGTGACGGAGCAGATGGCGGGTGGTGAGATAAACAGTTTAAAAAGTGTGCAAAAGTGCTTAATGGCGAGTAAAAGTGCTGAACATGTTTACTGTGCCAAGCATAAGTCAAAGCACTCCAGCAATGTTGTGCAGACAACAAACAGGAGGGAGGGCAAAGGATTTAGTTATTCTTTGTCATAGGACACAAATAAAAACATTGTTACTTTCTAACATTAGAATCAAGGTGTTTCAGATGCTGTTTAATACACTAGTGATCTATCCTGTTCATAAATGTTTACAAAAGGAACAAAGACACAACATTTCTGGCGGCAACCTGGATTAGGAAATAAAGTCATCAGTTAAGAAGTGTGTTTTAAAATAGTTTTCTTTCGTCTGTAAGAGTCTTTAAGGATTCTGGAAATATCTTCATCAACAGCTGTTGTACAGGGTTTCTGGGTTTTTTTTTCAAAGATCGCTCTGTATTTAATTTTTTCAGAAAACCGTGTCTCTGCCTGAAATGTAACGGTTACATTACGGCTAACGGCTGCTGTTTGCCAAGTTTTCTCTGCAATCGGAGCACAGAGAGATTACAATTGAGATGTCAGCCAACACATGCAACAGACTACGTACTTGCTTTGTGATTGCAATCTCATGCACATCTCATACATGCAAAAGGCTAATTTCACCGAATGCAACCATTTTAATAATGACTTTTTCATTGATTCTAGTAAATAAACATGATCTGGTCTAATGTAAACTCAAAGTATGCTGTAAATTATAATGTCATGTTGTTGTTTTTAGTATTAGATCTCAAAAAGTCAGTTTGCTTGACAATAGACTGAAGTGTGCTGACTTCCTCTCAGCTATTATGCAATGTACACACTTGTTATACTTGCAGGCAATCATTTCACAACTTAACATTTCTCCAGAAGAAAACAGTGTGTTCATAATAATTACAGCAGCTGCAGCTTAATTAGAATGGAAAACGTACATCATCATTTCCATGAGTGATTAATATATAATCACGCATGGGATCCAATCTCTGGTTCAGCTCCTGTAGACGAGCCAACCCTGAACCCTAAGTCCTGGAGCCTCTGCCAAAACGCTGGATTTACAGTGAGCACAGCTTACTATTTGAAAACGTATCATTTGCACTGACTCGGTCATCATCGAAGAAGTAATGTGGTTTACGAACAGACTTTAAGCCAATGTGTTTTGTATCCCATGGAAGCGCGAAGAGGGAGTGAAGGATTCGTCAGGCAGTGGGATAAACTGTTTGATAGCTGAGGCCGTATCACAGAATTCCCACTGTGCAGCCACACTCTTCAATTCAAGGTTGTTGTTTTTTTTTTTCAAATACCAAAATCTTGATGTTATCCAGTGCAAAACAACATTTTGGGTTTCCAGCATCAATCGGTTTCTGGGGAGTGTGTTTATGGAGATTAGGCGAATGAGTGTGTAATTAGGGACGATCGGATGAGGTAAATCTTGGCCAGTGGGAAGAAATCCATGGCGCTAATACTGGCAATCACAGCAGAACAGAACAGACACCCGGGGTTGTGTGGGGAAAACATGAGGAGCAATCAAGGATGGAGAAGGGTTGTAGAGAGGGAAGAGAAGACAGTGTTTTGGGATGGAACAGGAGAGAAAGGAAAGGCGACTGGACATCCAGCTGGACACGTGTGAGAGCTTCTCCTCATACCACACTCTCTACGATACTCGCAGGCTAACAATAAAGTGCCCGCACTGAGCTAATCTGCTGTAGTCAGCGTGCAAGAAACACATTTGTTCAGCTGGGAGCTTCGACGCAAGGTGTTGTGATTAATTTCTTCCACTGCAGGCTACCGAAGAAAAGGTTTATCGAGAACACACATTGTCGTAAATGCAGTTGATGATGCGTTCAAAGACCGACAGTTTGTTTTGACCTCATACGCAATTCTAGATAATTGTAAACGTGACATTTAGCTCTTTAAACGGTTCAGTATTTCAAAAATGTTTTTATGATTACGGTATTAATAAGGCTTTGATATATTTTAATATAGAGCACAAGGAAACACCAGCGCTATACCTTCCTTATCTTTGAGGCTTCCCAGTTCATTAATTCATAATAAACTACATTTAAAAATGTCCTTTTCAAAGACTAATTTACGATCATATCTCTTTGTTGCAGAAATGAGACTCCTTAATCGTGGTTCACATCTCGAGTGTTGCCAATGATAACATCTAATATTCAAAAAGTGAATGTTATTTAATGTGATGTGTGTCACCTCAGTACACCAGGAGGCTGTTATCTCTGTGTACCTGAGCAAATTATGAAATGGGAAGCTAATTTAACTTGCTCAATGAGCGGCACATTTCACACTTCATTTGGTCGTTCATGAAACACTCAACAGCAAATCACCTTTACACCCTCAATGCCTTGTTTCTAATTCCAACACTTCACAGCGCTGGGCAAGACATTTATATAATGTACTTTTGTACCACACTGTAAGAAATTGTCATTGCATCACAGCAGCTCGGGATGCATTTCACCCTTTTGCGTGTTCTTTGACTATTACATGGTTTCTGTTTGTCCCATGTGCGCAGGTTTAGGGAACACAAAAGCCGCACAATCCTTTTGAGAATTCGCCCTTCAGTGTTTGACCTTAAAGGTAAAGAACATTCTGTACTCTTGTTTCCAGCTATACAGATATATTGATGTAATTGTCTTTTGGGTGAACAGATAGCATGTAAGAGCTTAAACTGAGAGTTCTTTAGCTTTTAAGGATATTGGCTCATATCATTCTGGCCAGGCGGAGCGAATCATAAACAAAAGAGAGTTAATTAGAGGCAGACATGAACATGCATCTGAAAAACAACTCTACGCTGCACTAGCTTTACGGCGCATTACTCAATTTCTCATCTCGTGTCTTTCTCCATGTCTTTCTTTTTCTTTCTCTCGTCTTCCATTTCAATGCAATGCTATTTTTTTTATAGATGTTCAGCCCTGAATGGCATGTTGACCACAGCTACCCGTCTGTATTTCTGCTAAAGAGATCGGTCTCAGTAATCTAAGTTTAGCAACAAGGTCCCAGTCTTTTGATAGACGTTGGTTAAACCTGAGTTGACAGGAGAAATATTCGAGCCCATTTGGATGGCATTAGCCTTGCATATTCCATTTAGTTGGGAATTTTCATGCCCTCTATCCTTGTCACCAAGCTTTTTGATGTGAGGTCAGCTGGGAGCTAGCTGCTGCTAGCCGTCAGCACACAGCGCTCACCTGGTTTGACACCTGCTCTCTGTGCAGGCAGCATGTTTGGTTGAGGCTCAAATCTCCACAGTGTGCAGGGAGAGCTGGAATTATGCCTCCTAGCCTCTGTGTGTGTGTGTGTGTGTGTGTGTGTGTGTGTGTGTGTGTGTGTGTGTGTGTGTGTGTGTGTGTGTGTGTGTGTGTGTGTGTGTGTATGCATGCTGTTGTATCTGTATTTGTGATTGCTTTCCTTGTGTATGTGTGTGTCGCATTGGATATGCGTGGACCAGCACTCATGCGAGAAGACAGCGGGTTAGACCCCCCCCTTCAACCCTCTTGCTCAGTTGGATCTCACTCTCAGATATGTCAGGCGTCTGTTGATGTGTCCTCGAAGTGACATGCCACCCACGGTGAAGGAGAGGCACAAATCATCCGGCTTCTTCTCATTGGTTTACCCGAGTGCCTCCCATATCCAGGCAGCGACCTCTGCCCTCAGAAGGTGAGCAGATAGCGTTGCATTGGTCTTAGAGATGCAGTCGAGGTAATCTCATCAAAAGGTTGGTCGTCAGCCCATTATGTAAGAGTTCTCCCAAAAGAAACGGACAGCTAAATCTGCTTTTTGTTTTTGTTGTTGTTCTCTTTGCACAAGCTTAATTATTATTCTCTGAGCTGGCGGGAGTTATTCCATTACAGAATTAAAAGCAAATACAAACTATTGTTTGACATTAGGCCTCACTGGCACGTTGTTACTACAATATTTAATCTTCATTTAGCACATATTGTCTAACAAACGTTGAATAAATTGTTTGCCAAAGGAACAGTGAAAGGTTTTTAGACTACATCAGCTAAAAGCGTTTCAACACATTAGCTGTGTGCACTTAAGGTCAGCTCTGTTTCCTGACATGTAATTAACTGTAGATTCAGTTGCTTGAAATCACCTGACACTCTGTATGCCTCTGGCAGCAGTTTGATGCTAATGCTGCCTGACAGTGGCAAGTGACTGTACTGTGCATACTGTACAAGCAAAGTGCATGCGCTCAACCAGCAGAGAACGTGGCTCCTTATGTGTTTTGTTTTCATCAAACAGTATGAATGCTTTTGTGAGTCACGAGCAATGACGCGTCACATTTTTAGTGATTAGGCAGAGGATCAAAAACACAGCGAGGCAGCTGAATATACACTTTGTTTTGTAAAGTTTAATTATCCGATGTTCAGTTTATTTGTGCTGCTCACAAGCGACGGCATGAGTGGAAATAGCAGCTGTAATGAAGAAGCAGCAGCAGAGGAAGTGCCACAAGGAGGAAACAGTTGCCAGCCTTACGCTGACATTAGCAGCATTACTACACATTTTTTCCCATGTGGGCCATGGCCCCGGTTGATGAATGTGGCTGCTGTGTGATATGTAGAACATGCACAGAGATGCACACACACACACACACACACACACACACACACACACACACACACACACACACACACACACACACACACACACACACACACACACACACACACACACACACACACACACACATGCAGCCTGACTCTCCAGGGCTCAATTCAGTTATCACCGTCACAGCACTATGGCGCTTCCACACAGTCTAGGATTAGGCGCCCCTGATTTCACAGCTCTTAAGAGAGAATATAAACATGAAGGTTATTATTCTGTGCGAGCGCAGATCGAAATGTGCATATCAAAACGAAATGCGGATGCTTTTTACCTGATGTTTTATAAGTTTGTATGGCAGGCTCACAATAGCCTTTTTAATGTTCCACTTTGAGACAAACTGTGGTAATTGCAGTAGTTTGCCTTCACCGACCAGTCAAGTTGCATGTAATAAATTAGCATATGAATTCTTGAGGTATGGCCAAAAATGTGTTTTGTGAGGTCACATTGACCTTTCACTACAAATTATTATCGGTTCATTCTCGGGTCTAAATGGAAGTTTGTGGCAAATTTGAAGAAATTCCCTGGAGGTGTTCCTGAGATCATGAGAACGGGTGACAAAATGTGCAACAAATTCACAACAGTCGTTCATTTCTTCACTAATTCCTTCAGATGCTGAACGTAGGTTTAGTTTCAGTTCCAACACTTCATTAACGAGGGACCAGCTCCGCCTCGATGGCGTACGTGAGCCGTCGGTATGACATATAGGCAACTTCACCAATTCTGTAGTGCTCCTTGTGCTTTAACATTTCTTTACTTTGCATTTATCAGAGATAAAAACGTTCTTTTACAATCTTCTTTGTGTTCTCAAATCAACATTTCTAAACAATAGATGATCTGGCTTGGGTTTGGGCATGTTTCACTACTTCCTTGCTTGCCCTGTGGATCCATAAAGATATAAACATAAGAAACGGAGACTTGTGTTATTGTCCACACGTATGATCCCTGAGCGGGTGGAACATATGAATTCTCATTAGCTGCGCTGAAAACACATTGTTCTCCACCAGAACATCCGTTTGTTTCCATGGTGATGCTGTCTTTGTCTGCTTTTTATGGATATCTTTATTGAACTTTTCTCTAAATCTTTATTGGCTTTTTTTGTTCATTTTAGATAGAAAGAGAGACTTAACAGTTAAAAATAATTATAATTATAGAGTATGTATGTATATATGTGTATGTATATATGTGTGTGTATATATATATATATATATATATATATATATATATATATATATATATATATATGAAGCTCAGTATTGAACCAAGTCCTCTGAGAGATCACATGACTGCCTTATATAAAGAATTGTATCATATCTATTTTCTTTTCTTTTATGAATCTTCAACTTTAACTTCAAATCTCAGTGGAGTCGTGGCCTTTTGTTATGAGTCAAAGTGTCAGATCCACTCAGTTCTATCTCTTCTTTTAAAGATCAAGGGATTCATGAATGAGTACATTCATTGTCGTATAAAAAGGCGAGAAGGCTTTTCAGCACGACAATCTTATCGTCTGAACTCTTCTTATCTATGCTCGTGTATTCCTGCATCCCGTGTCTGCATGAAACCGTCATATTTGACGTCACCTGCATAAAACTAAAAACCTCTTGACATACCTTTTTTTTTAAATTACCTTCAAATCCCATGGTGTTTACCTTCACCGCTCTTCTCTGTTTTATTGAAGTTGTTATTTAAAGTAGCGTGACAGCTTTTCCTGAGACAAACAACACCAGTCTTCCTCCAGACTTAATGCCTCCTGTTAATTTGTTTACCTTGATCAAATAGACCTCATCACTTGAAGAATTTGTCTCCAGAATGTGTTTGGCGGGTACCGAGCTATAACTCAGCACAGTCACTCCATTTGTCAGCGAGAGCTCTGACAGTCAGCCTAATTAGTTTGGTTGTGACAAAGGAGCTGTCTTGTGGAAACCGGGAACATCAATCCATCCACGAAGGCATGTGTTTTCATAATGCAGCCGATACAGTGAGCAGAAACATGCCTATTAGGCGTCGGTGAAACGGCATCTCCGACATCTATCTAGGTCTAATGATCTGTTTGGTTAAAAAGAAATGCTTTTTTAAAGATGTGCTGTATTTGTTTTGCGGGTTATTTTTGCATGTTTTGATAAGATTCCAAGCAGCTATTTCATTCATGGGTGCCTCCATACATATTACAACGGAAACATGTTTGGTACAGATATACTGTCTGGCTTCTTATCTTCCTCTGTGTCACCTTTTGTATAGACCTGTCAGTGTTGGAGAGTGAATATGTTCTTCCATAAGATGGGATGCTGAGAGCATTTTTATGGTTATTATCATGTCAGCTATTGCTTTTTGTAGACATTCATATATTTTATGAAACAGTAATTTGCAGTTTTTGTTCTAAATGTTGCGTCGCTGCAGACAGACGAGACAGTCATCTATCATTTAAGAGTCATTTTAACAGTAAGACATTAAAGTTAGTGGTTCTTCTCTCCTGACATCCCTAAAAGCCACTTCTACATAATCCGGAAACACAAAAAATTACCAGTTCCCTCGGCCCCCCGGCTGTCTTTAAAATGTTCTTCACTCTCACTGTTCACACATTCGCAGTGGTGTGTGTGTGTGTGTGTGTGTGTGTGTGTGTGTGTGTGTGTGTGTTTCATTTTGAGATATTAACGTCTCAAATATTCATTTTATTAAATATTAATAAATACGAGTGACTTTTGTAAAAGTTGCTCCACAGAAGAATGTGCGTCTGTAGCAGAGCAGAACATTTACTCTTAGTCTTTATGTCCCTTCACAGGGAACATTTAGATTGTCCACTATATTGACTTCTTTCGCTCAAAAAAGCATAATGCTAATTATGTTGATGATTCCAGAGCATGCTGCTCAATTATCTTCCTGCTCTTTACATTTAAAGGGTCAGTTCGCCCAAATTACAAAATTGCTAAGTGTGTTGGTGTCCTCTCATCATGCAGATACAATTGAGTTTTATTTGACAAGCTTTTGAGATATCTATTGCTGAGACTTGACCCCATTAAAGTTTCATGGGTTCTCAACTCGGCAAGGTCTATCGATTTTATTCCGAGTAAATGTCATCTTTAAATGCTTTGAGCACCACAAACCGTTTTCTTTACCACTACTGTACTTTAGTGGCAGCAGAAGTCTCATGACATAAAACCAGAGAATATAAAAACCAAAGCTATCTGCGGGACTAGACCCCCCCCTGGAGTGAATGGACGTTCCAGATCATGTGTGCAATAATGTTGACTCTAAAAGAGGCAAAAAGCATGGAGACGTCTAAAAACATTCTAGCATGCAATTAACTTGTGATAAACAGAACACAGTGTACAGTATGCAAACAAAATGTGGAAATGTAGGCCACATTAATTAAGTATGCAAGAAATGCAGCATTCTATGCAGGTCAAGAGGAATGCATGTTTGTATTTTGACAGTGAAACACTAAATGCTGAAGGATAAGTGAGCATGCATGAGTACATTCTGTTTTCCCTTTATTGAAGTACAATGCAGTCAAAAGGACATAGGCCTACCTGCTATCCTCTTTCTAGTCTCACACACTGAGAAACATTGAGAGTGAACAATATCTTCACCAGTCTGTGCAGTCGAAGCTTAGGACTGCAAACGTTTCCAGGATCAAAAGCAAAACTTCACTTGACCAGCAAAATGGAGGTAAAGTGCTCTTCCACACAAACATAAAATGATCCACGTCCACCAAGGTGATTTGATGCCCTGTGGAGAGAAGACTGGTAATGTTTTCAACCTCTTAGAAAAATCATTGCCAGGTTTGAGCAAGAAGAGACCTGTTGTAGCCTCGTGGCCTCTAAATGCCTCAAAGAAGCTCTGTAAGCCCTGAGCTCCGTCTTGCAGCCAGTGTTTGATGTGATTGAGGAATATAGACGAACTGCAATCCGTACAGCAGCCTTTTATTGTTTGCCACCAAGAGAAGCTGCAGCAGTCTTCTCACACTAAAGCATATTGATTTCACCACTTCCTATAAAGATGCAGTAAGTCCATGTTACTTTTCATTTTCATACCACCTTTTGTTTATTTGCTTTGGTAAGTCTCAAAGCTCAGGGTGAAGTAAGGGTATATTATATATACGAGTATATTTGACCACTTTGAGGCTACTTTGTTAGATGATGGAGAAGGAAGAATCTATTTCCCATTTATCTCCTCTGAGCCCAAAGAAGCATGGCATCCAAATAGAAGGTTTCCTGCTGTGCTGATGCAGTGCAGGTGTTAATGGGCATTAACATTCATAGCCTGACTTGTTTTATCTACTCCTGTATTTTGTTTTCGACACCTTGCTGTTCGGCACGCAATTATTTTGACTTTAATGATTTCTCAGTGGTTTTTGGAGCCTGTATACACAAAGTGAAAGGAAAGAGTCGTTTGGGTCTCCTTGCGGATCATAATGAGAATCCTGCTTCTGTGTATACCTACTGATCCTACCGCATCTTAAACTGCCCCAACAAAGAGGGGTGTGGCTTAGCAAACAGCCCAAGAAGACATTTTCCCAATAAATCAATAAATGGAGTTCTTTAACTTCCTCCATTCATGCGACCGATACCAGCTGTTGCAGGGTTAAAGGAAAACGCTACTGCGCTTGCTCTATTGGCCCCATGGATGCCGAAGATCGCTGCAAGATCCGGGTGATTTTTATTCTCGAAAGTCGAGCAATCTTGGCTTCATGCGCAACTTCCATAGAAATGAACAGGGCCCCGTCTCCAACACTGTGTCCAGTTCTCTTTGTACATGATTACAACCCTTATCTTGACATAAATATTGTTTTACTATTTCAGAGTTGTAATATACCCTCTCCAGTTGTTGGTGTGCTATACTGAGGTTGACCAGACAGGTAGAGACACAACTGGGTCAGTCGGCTGCGATGGACATGGAGCATAATACATAACCACAGCTGTCTATGAGCTTCCCTCGTGTCACTGTAGGCTGTACCTGACATACACGGCAGAACCAGCAGATCCTCTTCTTCTTCTTGTTGATAAACTGCACTTTACAAGCTAGCAGCATCGAAATTCAGCATGGATATGCAGCCTGTCAGATACACTATGTATTTGTATGTCAGTCTGTGTGTGTGTGTGTGTGTGTGTGTGTGTGTGTGTGTGTGCGTGTGTATGTGTGCCTAGCAGGCACAAAGCCAGCATGACCCAACTTCGGCTTTTCAGCTTTAGTGCAGTGCTGCAGACAGCTGTGCCACAAACACGCTGCTGTGGATCACCGCGAGGGCCTTTTTATTTAGGTCACATTCTGTGCTTCAGCGGCCAACAGAAGGGATCTCTGTCAACTGCAATGAATACCTTTAGTTGGACACAGCCCACTTTTTAAGTGCCCTACAAGAAGTGGACACTGTGCGTGCCTGTGTGGTATGTAGTGTGTGCTTTGTGTGAGTTCACTCTTGTGAGTGTATTGCAGATAGGCTTGGGGATTGACCACACTATATTTTTAAATTTTCCTTCTAACAATACAAGTGTAATATATTGGCTTAATTCTCTCAGAGTGATGTGATCCTCTGGTTTAGTACAGACAAGAACATTGCATGAATAATTTCCCCAATTTTTCAATTAATCCAACACCCGGTTTATAGCCACGTCAAAGAAAATAATAGATCTGACTCACTCTATATTCCCCCACATAAATGCATCCTGCATGTGCCCTACACAGTGTCCTCTAGTTATGTAAAGAACTGACATGATGTTTCATTCCGCTGCTCTGTCTCGCTCATTTTCTCTTGTTATGTTTCCCCTTCCTTCTTATTTTATTTTATTAACAGTGGCCTTTGGTAGTGCATTATAAATCGCAGTAATGAATTCCCCGCGCGGGCTCGGCCACACTGCTGTCACAGTGCCACACCAGTGTGCGTGGGTTCTTATTATTGTCTCGTTAGCTTCACCTCCAGTCCATTGGAAACAGTGTGGGTTCAGCGGCTAGCCAGTCACAGCCCCAGATGGGTAAGGAAGGCAGTTTAAGGGCCCTGATGGATGCCATTGTTTTCATGTCGGTATGTAAGGGAAAGGTCGTTTATTGCCGCTTGCCTCGACCGGCCCAGAAGCTGTCAGCTGGGTTTTACTGGCCAATTAGTTTACCCTTAGAGGAGAACTAGAGGTATAGAGGAAAAATGTGGGATCAGGCTGTGATCATTTGTTGTGTTTGTGGGTGGGGGGATGTGCATGCGTACACACTGAGCAGTTTTACTGTAAAGCAAAAATAAATCCACTTTTTGAGTACTACCCGATGTGTTGCATCTCTGCAGAAGATGCCTATTCCATTCCAATCACCAACGTCTTATTATACTTTTTGCTGAGTTAAAGTGACGAGTTCAGTGCCCGGACGTCGGTCGATTGCTTGGCCTCTAGTATTGCGGCTCGCAGCTTTCTCAAAAAGCGCTCCATCCAAACAACTTCACGCTCAAAACATCGAGCTGTATCCAGCATGCCGTTGTGACGGTAAATAGGGGGTCCCTTCTCAAAAACAGTACACTCCACGAATAAATATGTCCCATAGATCTCAAGAGCTTACACTTAACACAGCACTTCCTTGACTCCCCAGCAATACACCCACCAAATGTAAAGTTGATCAAATAAACCTTTATCGAGAGAGTCGAATGGCATACAGACAGAGACTCCTTCCATTTGAGTTAGATCCTCATTTCTAACAATACCCTTGAACAAATATAGCGCACACACTTGAGCTGGAAATAGACATGAACTCTTCTTGTTACCTCTTTTTGCTTTGTTTCTCTCTGATTCCTCGATCCCCTGTCACTTTTTCACTGAAAACTACACGAGAGAAGTGGAAGCGGAAGCTTGAGGACAGATTTAATGTCAGGGACCACATGCCAAGGGGCTGCTATATTTAGAGATTCTCCGTTTTGAAGTTTTAAAGGACAAACAGAAAAGAATGGGTCCAAGTCTCGTCAACATCATCAAGTTTTCTCATCTGTGAAGGAGTGCCAAAAAGCATCTTCTTCAAATTAAAGCCGATGAAGACACTGTGCTTTGAGTGTATGCAAATATGAGATATTTATAATTCTCTTTTATGTCTCTCTCTCTTCTTGTTTGTTTGTCTGTTATTCCTCGTGGCTGTGTGTTTCTTTGTAGAACTAGTGTTGGGGCCTGTGCAGACTAACCGCGGCAGCAGTTGGATGTGCACGTCGACCCGGCCACGATGACTATGAAAGGCCTGTCCACCAGCCGTAGTCACCCTCACGCGGTGACCTGCGACCCCTCTTACGACTCCATGACCCTGGGGCGCTCGGACCGTCGGTCCTTCTTCCTCAACCCTGGGGAGGCTCATCCTGCTGACCACCCCTGCTACACCCAGCGCAACTCCTTCCATTCTGAGTGCGGTGCCTACCCTGACCTGGCCAGCTGCACCTTCCCTCGCAGACATTACAGCTCTCACCATGAGCTGAAGGAGGAGTGTGGGGCTTTGGTGCCTTATACTGGGCAAACGGGGAGTAGTAAGGGAAGTGGAGGAGGTGGAGGAAACAACAACCGCATTCCTTCTAATCTGCTAGAGCAGTTTGAGCACCAGGCACCGGTGCAGCGTGAAGGCTACCACACACTGCAGTACAAGCGCACTGCAGTAGAACACCAGCGTAGTGACAGCCCTGGTCGAATCCGCCACCTTGTTCACTCTGTCCAGAAGCTTTTCACCAAGTCTCACTCCCTTGAAGGTCCCTCTGGGTCTGGTGGAGGAGGAGGAGGGAGTGGGAGGATGAATGGCAGCAAATCTAGTCCCTGATGACCCACCCTCCTCTTCTGGCACCCTGAAGCACAGTAAGCGCAGTAAGAGCAAAGACCGCTCCAAGTCGGAGCCTAAGATGCGCACTGCCATCTCAGGCTACTGGAGCTCAGATGACACGCTCGACCGGGAGATGTGCCTCTACCACCATCACCACGGGGGCAGCAGTGGAGGCCTACCTTCAGGGGTCATGACCATGGGACGCCATCCGGACAAATCCCAGTCGCAGTACTTCATGGAGTCCTACAACACCATCAGCGCCCACTCTCTCAAGACGTCACGCAGCAACAACGATGTCAAGTGTTCGACGTGCGCTGGGGGCAGCAGTGGAGGTATGCCACTGGTGGGCACATTGGACGGCCAAGTGCAGCTGAAGAAGAGCTCGTGGTCTTCTACTCTGACGGTGAGCAGAGCAAGAGAGGTCTACCAAAAGGCTTCAGTCAACCTAGATAAAGCTCTAGTGAAAGCTGAGCAGGGGCGCACCTGCCACTTCCTACAGGTAGGACAGTTACAACAGCTCCACCTCTCGCATGTCATGCTTCATGCTTCATGCATCCTGCGGGGCCAGCTGCTCCTCCATGCTTCTGTATTTCTGTTTGTGAGTGTGCCCTCAGAGGGGGAGACTTTGGTTGTAGTAGCTCCATCCTTTCATTCCCTGTCACTGCTCTCATGTTGATTTTATGCCCAGTATCATCATAAAACACTTAGCAACATCACCATGTCATCTGCTCCTCAGTGTTTGTTTCTATGTGCATGGAAATATTTATACGTTAGCATGTGGAAGTGGTGCCATTATTTCTCTACTGCACAGTATGTCAAAATACATTTTGTGTGAGTGTGTGTGTGTGTGTGTGTGTGAGACAAAGAGTAAGTAAGGGCCACAGATGAAGGCGAGGGGAAGTGAAAGGCAGAAAGCGAGAGTGAGGGAGCATAAAAGACAAAGAGAAGGTTCTGTGTGGCCTTGCATTTTAACAGATTGAAAAAACGGAGTGAGCAGATCAAGGAAGGATGTTGTCGCTGTGGTACGCCAACATTTCTCCCAGCCTAAAAGAGCCATCGCTTCTTTTCTTCAAAGGGAGACTGAAGGGAAAAACAGGCTTTTAAAGAGATCAGCCTGACAAGTTAGTCTGCACACGTTTTCTGAATCCTTAAAACAAGAGTGTGCTAATGGGTTGGAATCCTATAATCCATATTCGATGTTCACACACACATTTACACACATGTGAACACCTAAACGAAAGCCAAACCTTTCCATGCACTGTGAGGTTAATGGGATTTTAAAAAAAGCATTACCTCATTTAGTTTTTTATGACTTTTTCTCAATAACAATCCAAGCTTTTGACATCATCACAGACTCAGTGATTCCCAAAGGTGTTACCCCAGTCTGTAGTTGCCCCTGACATCAAAGTCAGCTTGGTTTCCTAGTTACGCACCCGACTGTTGAATGATTCTCGCTCTGTATCTCATTTCTTTCACTTCAGAGCTGGTGCCCTAACAGCCACTCACATTGGGACTGCAGTGGTTCTTCTGAACAAAACCCCCTTTGTTTTCTTCTCTCTTTCTCTCTCCATGTCTGCTGTCTTTGACACTCTCTCTCTCTCTCTCTCTCTCTCTCTCTCTCTCTCTCTCTCTCTCTCCGCTCTCTCTCTCTCTCTCTCTCTCTCTCTCTCTCTCTCTCTCTCTTTTAGATTAGAGATAGGAGATAGCTTTGCCTCCTTTTATTCTTACCTTCCTTAGTTTGTGTGAAAAGTCAGGAGAGCAGACAGAGGCCAGGGTTCTGTAATGTTTTGTCAAAACCTTTTATTCCCTGCTTTTGATATGCCGCTTGCATCGCAGGACAGACAGAAAAAGATGGTATGATCAAGCCGGATCCTGCATTGATACACTTATTGAATCTTTTAAGGCATGAAGTGCACTGTCTGATACAGGTATTTATATAAGGCAGGGTAGAACATGTTCCAGTGCATCTGTATGTCTGGAGGGTGACCTATGTGTGGTCCCTCTTATCTAATCTCACCTCATCTCTACAGGTGCCTCAGGACGATTGGAGCGGTTTCTCTCCGCTTGGGAAGGATGACGAGATCCCGTGCCGGCGGATGCGCAGTGGAAGCTACATCAGGGCCATGGCAGAAGAAGATAGCGGAGACTCCGACTCCAGCCCCAAACCCTCGCCCAAGGTCCAGGCAAGACGAGCTAGCTACCTGAAGGCCACACAGCCATCCCTCACAGAGATGACCACACTCAAGTAAGTGTGTTTAGTTTGCAAGATCAATTATTCTGTAAAAAAAAAAGTTCCCAAAGTGAAAGAAATCACAATTTGCAAAACTGTTGTTGGTTGATGGAGAAACAGATGGAGATACGTCTGCCTAGCAGCAGTCTGGCTTGTGTGTGAGCGCCGGAGTCGGTGGTCACAGCTTAATAACCTGTTCCGTGTTTACAACTCAGACACACGCTTCTATCTTCAAAGCTGGCCCGTGCATCTCGACAATGGCACAAACACATTGAACAGACTGAGCCTTTATTGAAAATACATGATGCCTGATGATGCACTGACGTCTCTTCAAAAATGGATGCCATGTCGTCTTGAACTCCAGTCAGGGTTGAGAACAGGCGAGGGATATTTTCTTTCTTGTTTGAAAGATCTGAGGTTAAAAGCCGAGCTTCATCATTTGGAGACATTATAATGGAGTTGTTTCTTGTTGCATGTGGCATTCTCTGCTCAGCAGCATATTTCTGACAGCGTGAGCTCATAAAGAAATCAGCAATGATGGAGTCCATCAAGGAGATTTCCAAATGAGCAAAATCTTGAAACGCATCAAGCTGACAAAAGTATCCACAATTAAGTCCACATGAGTTAACTTGAGCTACAAAAAAAAGTCCATTGGTGAAAGAACAATGTGCCGTCAGACAATGATACCGGTTAAAAAGAAACATCAATCCCGTTTTACAGACCAACTTCCTGGTCTAACTTGCGGCACTCATGCATGCACACATTTATTTGTGCAATGGAGGATTATTATTGAGATTTCAGGCGTGCTCACTTTTGGTTTTACGTCACAATAAAGTGTTTTAGAGATGATGGCTAAAACTAAAAAGATACAAGTTGTAATAAACCAGAAATATCTCATTTGTCATAATGACATCCTGTATGTCCTTTCACCATTTTCATTACTGGACACAACTAGTCAAACTGTCTTCCTATAATATTAACTCAATGAAAATGAAAATATTTTCCATCATACTGCAACATGGGGCTGTGACTGATTAGCTGTGTAATATACAGAGATGAGAAGAACACCAGTGGGTGCTCAGTCATTGCTACTGGTTTCACAAACACAAGCACAAACGCACACACACACACACACACACACAACCTTATGTAAGTGAAAGTGGCGCAGCTTGGGGCCCACTAATGACTTGAATCTGGCCCGGGGAATGCCATCATCATGTGATGGAACCCAGTGGAACAGACCAAGCTGCAGTGCTGCACATTGGAGATGGAGAACGAGGAGGGAGCAGCTGACGTCTTGTTTTCACACTGTGCTTTTGGGAGCTGGCACAAGTCTGTGTTAAACTGTGCAATGATTCAATAATCAGCTTTGTTGTTCCATATGTTTCAGAGCCCATTATGTGACCATTGTGTCCTTGACTAGTGAAGAATTGCTCCTAAGAAGTTGTAGGATTTGTTTACTCTCACCCAATGCTAACCCTCCTCCTTATTAAAACACACAGCGCTCAGATAAAGCATGCATTTAAATGGCTGGGATTATTCCTGGCAGACAAACAAGCTCAGGAGAAGATGACATCCTTTCTTGTCTCCCTCAGTCACTAACAATCGTCTTTCTTTCTGCCACGAATTCATTTATTTCTGCCCTAGATTTTATCGTGTTTATTTTTTTTATGTCTCAGCGAGAATAGACATCGTGAATAATGGGTTGCAGTAATCGCATCTTCGTCTTTCTGTCCTTCTATCCCTCCAATCACAGTCATCACTCTGAAGGCTTTTATTCTGGCAGTGACTAAGAGGAGGGGGGGGAAAGAGGAGAAGGTAAAAGGAAGTGGAGAGGAGAGAGAGAAAACTTCTTAAATGAGGAAGCAGGAGGAACTTACTGGCAAGAAAGACGAGGTCAAGCCAGCAAGGGGGACACAGTGAAATGATGAGGAAGAAGTCAGACGAGGAAAAAAAACAGATCCAGGATTACATGAACAGTCTCTAATGCAGAAGAAATCAAGAGACGGCTTTACCCAGCTCTGATCCCTGACTAGCAGAGAGGAACATGTGTTCATTAATGTCACTTGTTCCATTGAGGGGACACCCTGGGACAGTCTGAACTTCCCCCCCCCCTTAGGTGGTACTGATTACAGGCTCGGTCTGCCATTCAAGTTGCCACAAAAGACGTCATTGGTTCTGCCGATAATCAGCTCCACTGGGAAATCAAGAGGAGATGTGAATAGAGATAATGGTGTGGGTTGACTCTTCCTTGACTGATTGATTCCTGTGTGCGTGATGCACGGTCACAGACTGCAGGCAGCATATACGTTTGATTCAAACCAATCTCTGAGCTTTGAAAATGTACAATTAGATTTCTTTTTTTCTTTCTCTTGGGTTGAAAGATGTACTTTCTCATTCTCAATTCACCCACAAGTGTACAGAGCCCCAGCAAGACAATTGGATATATTGTGAAACATATAAATATCCATAAGTGTTAGTACGGACTACTTTGATGGGAATCCTCAGATGTTGATAAAATGAACTGGCACGCCGAAGTAACCATTAAATGTATTTTTCCGTAGATTCTGCGCACTATTAAAAAGCCTGAAGGACTACATGGTGACGCTTTTTAATATTAGTGACTATTCTTCTAAAATCAACACCTTTTATTCCCATATCAATCTGTCCTTGCATAGCTCTGGCTCTCTCCTCCATTCTCCCATCCAAGAATAAGTAATCTAGTTTGTTTCACTGTGGTAACCACACTCTATTTTAAGGAAGTACATAATTAAAGCAGACCTGACCTAGAGGCCGAGAGTCGCAAGAGTTTTGTGTGTATGTGTGTGTGTGTGTGTGTGTGTGTCTGTGTGTGTATAAATATTTTTTTCTATACTCACGAGTGAACATAAGAGACCGAGATATTGGATCTCACTCCTCACAGTTGATTTGAGAATAGACTTTCTAATCTGGTTTCTAATCATTTCTCTCTGTGCACGTCTTGTTTTCTGGAAGTTGGTTTACTAGGCCACGATGTTCATCAAGAGGAAAAGCGAGTCAGCTTTTTAGGTTTCATTTCCCTTGATTAATGAATTGTTTAGCAGGCATCCCACTGCTACATATCCTACACACACACACACACTTGTTCCACATGTACACACACACACACATGCACATAGGCGTGATGCATGCTGAGCGATCAGATTGGAGGCAGGTGAGAGTTAATGAGACACCTATTTGTCTTCCTTGGAGATGGGGATGTGTTTGTGCGTGTATGTTATATCTGATTTCATGTGAAAGTCATTAGATTAAGAATACCTCACAGACACAGTTCCTCCTCGCTGTTCTGACATGTGTATGTGATTGTTCTCACTGTTAAGTGTTTTAGAACTTGCTTACAAGGAGCTTCAAGGACAGACTACCTAAGCTACTGCCAGTGTTTCTCAATACTACTGCGCTTGTTGATTAGATAAGGGTGTCTCCTGAAGCAATTGTGGATTGATCCGTATCTTTGGGTTCATACACACTGCCAAGTACTTCACAAATACCTTCTCTCACTCTCTTTATCGCTTTATCTCTCCTGTTTCCTCAGCTCCTTTTCCGCCTCCATCTTGTTCTGTTTTTCACCCTTTTACCAAGATCCCTTTTCTCTGTTTTGACTTTTTCTTCTTTTCTTGTCCCTCCCCCCTTTTCTCTCCTTTCCTCTCTTGTGGCAGGATTTCCACAGAGCATTCGCCCAAGCTGCAGATCCGGAGTCACAGCTACCTGCGGGCGGTGAGTGAGGTTTCCATCAATAGGAGTCTGGACAGCTTGGACCCGGCAGGGCTGCTGGCCTCGCCTAAATTCCGCTCGCGAAATGAGAGCTACATGAGAGCCATGAGCACCATCAGCCAGGTTAGTGGCACCCAGGGGCCTGTGCCTCTGTCAGCCTTTACACCCCCTGTACCTCCACGGCTATGTCCAATAAGGTCGTGCAGGGGTGGGGGGGGGGAATCCCATCCCATCCCATCCCTAGCTGTCCTAAGGCCTGAATTAACAATCAGGTCACCATCCGGCAAAGTATGAACAGCACGAAAACCCCCAATCTCCCAATTAGTCTATACGTCTGCGTGCTGTTTTCTGGAGCTCGGATGATTACAGGCGTATTCAGATTGGCTAATTAAACAGGAGGGCATGCAGAACCCCCACCCATCAATCCCCTCCTTTACCCTAATATGCTCCTTCTGCCTCGGCATACTTTGTGATGCAAAATGACAGGCTAAAAATGTTTTCTTCAGTTTGGCATCTGCTATGTAAGAGATGAAAAACAAGAATTAACATGCAGACATATGAATTTTTATGAATAATTGAAATTAGGATTGGTTAAAATGATGGTGGGCATTTGTCCTGATTTGATAGTTATTGAACATTTTGAAGAAGGAAACGCTAAACAGTCGTCTGTTTTTGTCATGCTGCGAAATAAGAAGTTAGTCATTTTGGTTTTTGAGCGAGGCTTCAAACTTTACATTATTTGGAGTGACAGTGGAGCTTAGCTTACCTTTCTGCCTGCGGTAACGGGGATATGTACTCGCCTCCAAAGCCCAGGGGCAACACTTTACCTCATCTGCCGAATGATGGACCCTTGAGACGTCCCTTCAAGTCTGGCACGGAGCAGGCCCAGAGGAGAGTGTCACACTGGACCTGGCATCTACAAAAATGCCACTGAATAAACGAGGTGCTGGTAGGCTCTCTCTCTCACTCACTCACTCTCATATTTGACATGTACACACATAGTGTGCGAGTGTGAACTGACACACAAAACGGAGACTTGCCATCAGTTGAATCGAGGTCCACAAACCTTTCTGACTCCAAGCTCGACAGTATATACTCACACTTGTCTGACTGTACACTCTCTTCACTGGCAAACACCCAAACCAATCACTTAGGTCCCTCGCAACATCCCATTCCTATGTGTTGCTCCATGTCTCTGGACCAGCTTAAAGGAATGGAATGGAGCTTCATGTTATCTGCCCTCACACAACCTAATCTGTAGCACACACACACGCATCTCACAAGTCTGCAGCAAGAGCATTCTAAGTTTTTTGTTTTTGCTTCAGACCCTGTTTTGAAACTCGTTGATGATGCGGGTGTACCTAGATTTCCTCGAGTCACGTCTCAGCTCCCAGTAGTCCTAGTTTAGACACTTCCTGATTCTCACCTCTAATAACAACACTTGTAGTGTTTCACTCTGTTGTACGGCCCTCATCCTAACGTGATTCCTCCTCCTCTGCACTCCCTGGACGCTCTTATTATTATTATTATTATTATTTTGATATATTCCCTTTTTTCAGTTTCTATACATTTCTATACATGGATTAAAGCTTCACGAGGCAGTTCCGAGGTAAACGTTTGTGCTGAGCAGCTTGACTAGTCTGTTTAACCAAAGAACTGCAAATTCTTCTCTCTGATTGCTTTTTCTTAATGGATTTGAGTCCAAAAAACTTTTGTCAGTGAGATGTTTCTCGGGCTCTTGTTTAAGAGACCAATATCAAACAACATCATTTATTTTTGGCACATGGTGAATCAGTACGCCTCAAATTATGCGAACACCGTCTTCTGTTAGAGCACCCAATTTGTGATCTAAGTGTGTTTGTACATAAAACTCCTGCCTACTGAAGCTTTAATGCGAGCTTCTCTAATATTGTCCCTTCTCCTTGCATAATGCTGGGGTGTGCCAGTGCATTTATATTTTCCCTCTGCTTGAGCTTGTACACTCCTGTGTGTTTTTTTTGGTCTGGGTATTTGCGTGCACGTACTGTATGTCTCGGTGTGTGTGTGTCCCCCTTTCCACAGGTGAGCGAGGTGGAGGTGAACGGGCAGATCGAGGCAGTGTGTGAGTCAGTGTTCAGTGAAATGGAGTCGCAGGCCGTGGATGCCCTGGACCTGCCCATGCCTGGCTGCTTCCGCATGCGGAGCCACAGCTACGTGCGTGCCATAGAGAAAGGCTGCTCGCAGGAAGAGGAGGGAGGCGTCACGGTGGTCATCAGGAGGACCAACTCGCCCCCGCGCACCACCACCACTGTCAGAACCATCCAGAGCAGCACAGGTCGGTGCATTTACTCATGTTCTCATGAACATGTGTGAACATGCATAATCCATAGCACATTATAAATAGATAGGTGTGCATAGAAAGTATGTATTATAGATGTGTCTAAGAGCAGCATGTGTACAGTGTTAACAGCAACACAAATAAATGAAATGTTACTGCAGTTAGCGCAGAGAGAGAGAGTTATCCTTCTATAAAGATTGAACTTTGGATTAAGGGCCATCAAATCAAATTCTTCTATTTCTAATTCTCTTCTGTGGAAAAGCAGTCTTGCACGGAGTATATTTTATAAAGGGAAGAGTTGCCTTGGTTTGCTGACCGGGGAATAGTTTCACTTTGCAAATGCAGACCTAAACCCTCTGCATTATTATCCATCTGACCCAGTTTTCTTCTCAGACACAATATGATGAATGCAGAACTATTTTTCCCACGTAAGAGCTTATTCGAGCTGTAAAGCTCACTGGCTGCCGGATCTTATTTTAGCCCTCTTGTAGCCTCATGGTCTGGAGCGCTTGGCTTTCCAGCATTACTGCATGCAGTATTGATGCTGAGTGGTGCTGGCACCGAGCACTGGGTGCTTCTATGTTTCCCACTGCAAATCCAAAAACGTCATTCCCTTACATTGTGCATGTTGAGTCACCGTCGCCTGACGCACACTGTATTCTCCTTCATTACTTTTTAAATATGCCAATTAAAAGACAGCATTTCCCCCAAACCTAGCCCACAAGGTTACATTCAGCTAATCAAACACATTTACTGCAAAATGGAAGAGTTGCAAAACTAGTTCAAACAATTCAGAGGGCCCAAAATTGATTCTGAGCAAACATTTATTTAATGCTGTTTTAAGATTTGCTGCAACTGACTTCCTCCATGACTATAATTTATTTGTCTAGTGAAAGAAATGAGTCTAAATATGTATCTATTTGTATCAATTCACATCTTTTGACAAGTCAGGGTAACGACATTAAGGGCAATAAAGGATCCAGTGATTGTTGTATTGTGTGGAGGTAGTTATTGATCTACAAAAGGAGCCTGATAAGATCAAGAGAGGGACATTCGGAGCTCCTTCCCCTGAGGAAGGACGAGATAATGAAGACTATCTATCAGCTGAGGTGTTGTAAGGACTAAACTCTGTTTTCCAAGCCAGACAGCTGCTCTGTAGTGCTCCATACACTGCTGCTACTTATGATAAAGGAAGCCCCTCTTTCGTTTACACTCGGCTGTCTAGTGTCTCTCACGCTCTTTGTAGGTGCAACTGTCTTGATCTGTAATCATTTGCTGATAATTTAAAGTGTGTGTGTGTGTGTGTGTGTGTGTGTGTGTGTGTGTGTGTGTGTGTGTGTGTGTGTGTGTGTGTGTGTGTGTGTGTGTGTGTGTGTGTGTGTGTGTGTGTGTGAGATGCAGCAGCGCACACGTCTGCAGCAGTAGCCTTACAGCTGTTGCCAATTTAATGAACATTCATTTTTGACACCTGAATTTCCCACATGATGAATGGACGTTGTGGAAACACACAGATATTAGTGCTGTGTGGTCACTGATGATCATGATCATGATCATTATGCCGCTGCTTCCCATTGAGAGCAATCCTCTGCCTGGTTTGCATAGCTTGCTGTGATTTGCTGTCAACTTCTTGTGACCGTTGAACTTAATTTGCTGCCGACCTTATTGCGTTCTCGGCATCAGCAGCAACTGATACTCAAACAAGCGTGGCAGGGGAGAGCGGGTTCCAGTGATATAGTGCGAGAGAGCAGTTCACCGCGGTTGGTAGTGAAGGTAGGGGATTGCCTGAGATTACTGTCATAGTTGTACTACTGCACAATTCATCACCTCCTTAGATCTTTACCACTGAGTCGTCAGTCACTGTAATTAATTAGCTACTTCTCCATCTTCTCCTCTCGGGGAAACGCTGTGATTGAAGAGGAGAGGAAGAGAGGGACTTTGGAAGGAGAGAAGGAAAACATCTCAGTCTGACTTCATTTTGCCTTCCTCACCTTCTTAACACGTGCACCGCCGCCATGTTCATGTCATGTGGGAGTTGCCGTAATTACCTTTTTCTGACATTTACACACTGTTGCAGTGTGTGAAATACTGGGATCGCAGGTGGTCTCGGACCCTTTTAATTAACACCACCAAACAAAATCAGATTTTTGGGGTTTTGCACATAAAATGAGACTGACGGTGAACAGCTCATGTATACCTCGCTCATGATACAACTACTAGTATGGGCATAATATAATATTTAGGCTAAATATTATGGTCCTTTTCTTCTTCTGCATATTTGAAGCCTCATTTACGTCCAATATGATTTATTCATAGCATACAGACATGGCACCAGTGTAAAATAAATAGAGCTTCTTGTGTAAGGGAGAAGGATACCTTTTTCATATGGAATAAACTATTCCAGTATGTTGTGCATATTGTGTTCACACAAATAAGCATCGCTGAGATCTTCCTGAGAGTTCTTTATATATCCGACTCGGCACTAAATATTGCAGACGTGCCGGAAAAAGCAAACAAACTTTGATCCTGTCAGCCAGCCAAAATCATTCATGGTAATAAAATGCTAATTGAATGAATACAGGGGCTATATTGACCATGCACACTATGTTTTACCACTCGCATGACCAATTCTGCAATCGCACAACCGTCGCTCATCATTAACTCAGTTAACAGCTGATGTTATTCATTGCATCAATATTAATAGTATTTTGTTTGCAAATAATAATTTCTTCTGATTTACATTTAAGAATGGTAGTTTCTCTTTCCGTTGTGTTGTGTTTTTTGATGTCAATGTATAATATATGTCTTGGGATGAGAAGAGCAGCTTCAATGTGCAGTGACAGTCAAAGGAAGTGACTCTGCTCTTTTCTATAGGCTGTAACAGTATGCATTATATAATCCCCCATATTCATTACAGACATTTGAAACATTCTCTTTCTTTGCTCTCGCATATATAAACTACACAGCTAACGGATGGCACGGTGACTTCCTGCCAACATCTTTCTTCTGTTGTTCCGCGATGCAGGAAACCACACACACACACACACACACACACACACACACACACACACACACACACATGCATGCAGTCATTTCACAGGGAATCTTCTGGGAGCCCAAAGTGAGAAGTGAAGACGTTGTTGTGGTGAATATTGCATGATGTTTCTGAAGGATGGTTCAGACAGCAGTTCCAGAAAAGCAGCCTGCGCTTATGGTTCCTGCTTCCACTAGTCCCTGCGGCAAACCACCGAGATATCACACGCATGCACGCACACACACGCACATGCACACACACACACACACACAGGTGAGAGACCTATCGGCTTCCACTCGTGCTCCTCTCCAGTTTGCCCACTGCGCTGCTCCAGCCCATTATTATTGATGATCGTTTTAATCCTGAGGAAGGAGACCGAAGTAAGGGGCTATCCTTTGATCTCTTCTCTTTGAACGTCAAGTGGCTGTGGCTGCTAGTGCCTGCTCCTCTGCACACTCAAGCTGGCACATACGCACACACACACTAACCCGGGCACACACACACACATACTACTACTGCGTCGACATGTTGGCCTCGACATCAGCTCTTTTGGATCAGTTTAACAAAATATGGAGCAGATCCTCTTTTTAAAGCTCGGGAAAATCCATAGCAATCGGTTAATGTGAGGATTTGAATGCCTCTAAGCCCTGGCTCCTCCACCCTGCGTCGTCTCCAGTTAACATATTCATCACCCTTTGTCTTTCCCCTCATTTGCTTCGTACACAACAGATCCGTTGCCTTGTGAGCTGTGCGGGTAAATCAACCTGTTGTTTCACTGGGAAGACAAATTGACCTTCAATTAGAAAGAGTATACACATAGATCTTAAGTTTGGGAAATGTGCCATAGTTCTCTTCCTCTCACCCTCAGTTTCCCTGGCTCACTGACCTGCTGTCAATTATCCAGCCTCATTTTCACAGCATCTATTTTTCAGAGGTGCTGAAAAGACTGGCTCTCCTCCTCTCTAGCGCCTGTAATAAGCTACAGGACAATGTTTAATTTAATGGCTGTGAATTTCCTATGGGCCCCAAACAAGCGTTGCGCTCCATAAAGCATTCTTTAAGTAAGCATTTGAGTCATGCTTGTGGCTCATTTTGCTGACGGTCTTGTCAAACACTCAGTGGAATACCACCTCTTCATTTAGTTTTATCTGACGCAGCTCTGGGCACACATTTCTATTTGTTGTGTAGCTGAAGCTCATGGATAAAGATCAGAAAAGCGTTCACACTTTGTGCTTTGTCCAATATTTCTATTGATTTTTCTATTTATTTGTATGATTCCAGCCTCGATTTCAGACATATTGCGTTAAAATCCTCAATATGCTCTTTTCAGTGTGGAACAGTAACCTTATAAGATTCACTGCAATGTTTGTAAGCATTACTGTACCGAGATCACCTGTGTATTCCCAGCTCTATCTACAGCACAGTACTACAGGCTCAAATCAAGCCTGTACAACACTGCCCCCAGGGGCTCAGCGTAACACAGCACAGCACTTCTACCCTTTATTCCTCCAGCTAACTGTGTGAGTGGGTGGATGTAAAACTACCAGACAGCTTGACCCAATTAACAACAATCGCTGCCATCTTTGGCACTTTTCCAAGAGCTCTGTTCTGAGAGAGCTTGTGAGAATAAATATCTTCGGATTTCCCAGTGTGCTAAATTAAAGTGGCAGAGATACAGGCTACTGAAGTCTGGTGGAATTAAGATCAAGTCCAGCGTTCGTCCAGATCTCCCCTCACACCTCCACCAGCCCACGCAAGGTTCCAAGAGCAAGCCTGAAATCTGTTTTGTATATGTCAGGATGACTCGTATGTTACGAAAGCAAAGAGAATTGCTGCTCAAGGGTTCCCTGTGTGTTTTGAGAAGGTCTCCTGCTGCTACAGTCAGTTACTGTGGATGTGACAATAATCAATACATAGTAAAGAACACACTTATCTACACAGGAAGATCATAACCCCATCAATCCCCAAAGTA
Source organism: Cottoperca gobio (assembly GCF_900634415.1). Taxonomy (NCBI): domain Eukaryota; kingdom Metazoa; phylum Chordata; class Actinopteri; order Perciformes; family Bovichtidae; genus Cottoperca; species Cottoperca gobio. Next base: position 3,645,160 of record NC_041374.1, on the reverse strand, counting down.
TACATCAATGATATTCATAAATACAATCATTCTTTTTGCAATGACGAGGGGCAACCCTGCACTAAATCCTTGCCCCCTGGGTATGAAAATGCACAACTACACCACACTTTATTAAACCACAAGGTGGCAGTCATGAGACTCTCTGAGTTTATGAACGCTATGAAAGTTTATGCTCAGTGAGTTCCAGAAATACTTCAACTTGAAATTGATTTATAGTGCAGCCTCACCCCGAGTACAAAGGCTCACACAAAATATGGATTAAAGCACAACAACTGAAAAGTTAGTAAATCTTCCTTGGCTGTAGGCCTACTCCTGACTATATATCAGACAATAAGTTACAGCTACCATTTGGGGTACTCAGGTCACGTCTTCTGTAATATTTCTAAATATAAAATGAATTAATTAAAAGATATTTACCACCAGAATTGCATACCTGTCAGTAAAGAAACAATAAATAATAAATATATATATATATATATATATATATATATATATATATATATATATATATATATATATATATATATATATATATATATATATATATATATAATTTAAATTGATTAATAATATGCCATTCATATTCATCTTTTTTAAAGCATTTATCAAATTATATAATATCAAAACCACGTATTTGGTGGTGTTCTGCTCAGGGAATTTGGACTATGAACTAGCTATGAAGATGAATTATAAATTGGTCTTTCTCATGGATTAAAAGCATCTCTGGTGTTTATTCAAGTGTTTTTGAGTTCAGTTGTAACACAAGAAGTTAATGCTTGTTCATTTAATACAGATATATATTTCTTTTAAATATATATTTTACAGAGATGCCCATTTAATAGCTTATTTATTAGAATTTCAGGGTAAATAAAGTGTGTTCAAAAACACTGAACAACACAGAGCTAAAGAATTGAGAAGGGGGAAGTTTTAGAGGCATTGCAGTAAAAGTGGATGACTGTGAACGGGACTGTCCCACCCAGTGCTGAATGCAGTGTTTGTGTGGGGCGGGGGGTGCGACCAAGGCGCGTCCACATCCTCACATAAGATCCAATATCGTCAGAGTGAAGAAGGGAAAGAGGGAGAAAGGACTCCTCCTGTCATCTCATCCCGGCTCAGTGTTGCGGACTCGCAGCTTTCATGACGTTGCTTCAGTGTTTGTACAGCGCGATGCTCGGCATGCGTGATTACTGGATTCGCCTTTGTGAGTAAAAGCCGCTGCTGTGTTTCTCTGTTGTTTGAGGCATGATGGCCGATGGCGAGCTGCGTCAAGAGAGTCAGTGGTGGGGAAGTTAGACTATGTAGCCTTCAAAATAAAGGCAACACTATCCAGGGGAGGGCGGCCATAAACGATGCATAACACATTGGCACTGTAGCATATCATTCAGATAAGGACACTTCTAGGCTTACAATAATGGAAGGTAACTACCCGACGTCATGTCAGTACTAGGCTGTACCGGTGAAATATAAAGTGCGTCACTGACCTTTACTTTGAAAGTACTCGCCGGAAGTGGTGTATTCATTGTTAGTAGCTTGACGTTGAAACTGTCAGCGCCCTTCCCATGCTTTCTGCTTATTCATGCTTATCATGCAAATGGAAGAAGTTGTTCGTATTAAAAAAGAAGAATAACTATAGGAACAAGCCATTGACAGGACTGCACATTATAATTAATGCCATATGAAATACAAAAAATCTTATTATGGTAGTTGTAAAATTATAAATTAATCCAATTTAAATGACAAATTATATTATTGTTTCCCTCTGTGCACACACACCCTGTGGCTGATAAGTTCTTGACACTGCTAATAAATAAACTTCCAGCTATCTACCAGGCCGTCTGCAACTGGTTTTCCCTGCAAAAAAAGGATACAATGTGAGCATACTGCGATTAGCCTACATGCTGTTTGCTTTCCCCTTCGCTCATGGTACCCGGAAATTGTTGACCACCTTCCAGCTCCCGGGCTATTTCAGTATCATATCTCTGATGGGAGAACGACAGGTGTGGCCTGCATCACACAGAGCAACGCCTGGCACAGCCTCACAACACACCTCTGCAGGGTCCAGTTATTTAGGTCAGACTCTGTGGCCCCCCCTTAGAATTGGAGCTCATAGGGGTTCATCTCAGACTTCTGTGCTTGTTGAAGTGAGTATCCAGAGGGCAGGGGAGGGAGACGCTGAACCCCACAGGCCTTATAGGAAAAGAGATCACTAGTGCCTGCTCTGGTAGATGAAGGGCCCCTGACATCATACTGTGTGACAGACGAGCAGTCTGTGGCCCCATGTCTCCAACCGACCATCTGTGTTTCAGTGAGTCATGCACACACGCCATTCTCGCCACTGATGCCAGCTATGCAGCCTGCCTGCTCACCTACCAGCTTTCCGCTTTCTATTTTCGGACGAGGCTCCAACACCCTACTGAGCGAAACATGCCATGGACACGCACATACTGTACACGCATGTCTCCGGTTATCCAAGTAGGCCATAGTCACATGAGATTATGTAAGTATTGAGTGAATGACAGTTAGGGGAGGCTCAGCTGTTGACACATTCATCCGGGAAGTTGCTTAGTCACACTTCGTTATCAAGCTGTAAATAAACACTGCAAGTTAAGCTGTTAATCTGTTACTGTAACACTCTCAATCAATAAGTTCATTTAAAAATGTGAGATAGTTGTTTACACTATATACAATCTTTGCTTTACTGTTTTTATTATGTTTGGCTGACTTCGTATTCTTGTTTTCCTACTTCACAGCCATTTCCTGTGCTGAATCATTACTTTTATTTGTGTTCGTACTTGACGTACCCTGACGGATCATTTGTTTCTCTCAGTTTCATCCACAAATATTTCCAACCCATCAGTACTGGCTCAAAATTCATCCTGAGAAACATTTTCTCCAGGGCACAACCGTATTCTGAAGAGCTGGCGTATTGGCATTTAAACTGAAAATGCTGTAAACTGTTTTAAGAAGGTCATTGTATGAGAGCAGAATCATTACTTGATTAAGTATTTCAGTAAAAAAGAAAAAAAAGGAAAATGTTTAGTAACATTTTACCTTCTGGATTAACTTTCTTATGTTTAAGTTTAAAGGAATATAATTAGAAAGAGACGGTTATTTTAACATAAACACTGGAAACTGGTTCAAACAGCTGGCATGACTCCTACCAGCACCTCTAAAGCTCACTAATAAACAATGAAGTTGTTCATCTAAACACTAAAGCTTATAATGTTGATGACTTAATATTCCAATATAACCCTGTAACATTTGACTTTATACTTGTCTGTTTGCAGACCCTATAAAAAGCTGCGTTAAGACGATTCATTGCTATTATTTTGTTCCATCTTAATGTCCTGACCCACCCAACTCATGTATCACATTTGTAACCGTCAGTAGTAATGCATTACTTTTACCAGTAATCAAGTGATTATGTTTGAGTTCTTCTATTGTGGAAGCTGTTAAATATGCACTATATATATATATATATATATATATACTTAATGTGTGGTCTCAACTGCTGGATAGTTTAAGCTGGAAGCTTTATGGTGAGATAATATTGTAGTTTGACTTTGGAGCGCTACATCTATGTGACTGTAGGGACTGAAAGAGTCACAGCTCGCAATACTCCCATCTCTCTCTTTGTAACTTTCTTTCTCTCACTTCATTTCAGTGAGGCTTTATTGGAGTATGTCAATATTGCCAAAGCACACTCTCGTGAGTTCCCCCCCCCCCACACACACACACTTTCTCTCTCTCGATCATGTACTGTAAATTATCCGGGCATATTTCCCCAGCTGCTATCACTTTTAACAGGTGCTAAGACTTCACCTGCCCCCCCCCTTTTGTCTTTCAACGTGTCTTTTAAGAAGCAATTATCATGTCAAAGCTAAGCTTAAGAAGTTCTTGCCAAGAGAAAAGACAGACACGTTTACTTCAGTCATCCAGTGAAGATATGAGGTGTCCACATTTACAGTAACTTTGGATAGAGATGTGATGACGACTCATAAACACAGCCTGCCCCGCTCCGGGGTAAACAGACTGAGGTGTCGTTGGATCTGATGTCTTTCACCGAATGTCCCTGCATGTCTAATGTTTCTTCACACTCACTTACTGTTTCTCACTCACTTACTTTTTCTTTTCTCACTTCTAGTCTTTCAACTTCGCTCTTTCATCAGCCTCTTAATTCCTCTGTGCTTTGGGCAAAGTTAATTCCAGATTTCTAGTAATCCACGTACGAGGCAAGAACAGAGACAGAAGAAAGAAAGAGGTCAGGTGAAAATATGGTCATTAATTAAAACTGTTAAATACTAAGCTAGCACGATGGAGCCTCAGTGCTTGCTGATCCTGTCCTTATGTACCAACTCCTCACCAACACATTGTTGTCTCCTGTCACATGCATTGTATGTGTTCATCCCAAAAAGAATTCCCTCTATTGAATGTAATTTAAGTGTAAAGTGGACATGTAGGAAATTGGATAAATAGGGGGAAATGTAACAGATTAAACAAGGAATTCTAAGCATTTTGTAATTCGTGTTTTTCTTCAATAACTTTTCCTTTTTGATTCAGCAATAATTTCATTTTTATAGTTTTTTCTGTTTTTCAATTTTGGTCCATCGCCACTAGAGGGCGCTTCATCCTCAGTTTTAGAATAAATCCAACTTTCCTTCTGAAGTCTCCACAGCACTGGATCTCCGTATGGGACAACCCACAAGTTTCACCTTGTAGTATTGCTGTCAGACATTATTTTAGACACACTGTGTCTCATCAACAGCTCTAGTGTGTATTTGTGTGTGTCCAAAAGAAACAAAATGGAGGAAAAGAGTCAGTGTGTGATATACTGTTCCTCAGAATCATGACTGACATCCATGCTTTGCTTTATGTGTGCCTGAGAGATATGGAGATCAAACAATGTTCACTGAAGAGGAATGCTCCTTTGAGCTCCATCAATCCCTCCTGCCATGTTTGTTCCTCAGTCACACACACAGATAGTTCTGCATGCTCTGGCGTTAATTACAGGGACAGATAAAGCCCTGCCTTAGCAACGTATTCCGCTACATGTGAAATACACCTGTGTGTCAGTGGATCAAAGCTGCCATCATCTAAGGTGGAATTATTATTCAAAGAAGGGATAAATTAAACAGTACTCTGGTGTCATCTGTCTCTCCCATTCTCTCTTTTTCCTCTCATACACATACACACACCTGCATAATGCTGTCATCCCACATGCTTTGATGGTGCAAGTAGGTGTGTTTGACAGGAAACGAGGGCTGGGTCGAGGCATGTGGTGACAAAACCAGCACACGCACTTGCAAACGTGTGGAGTAAAAAGGAGAAAGACACCAGTTGTAGTTGGCAGCCGTACCTCGATGGAGCTTCTGAGCATGCGGGTGTGTGTGAACGCTTGTGACGGCGCGGTGTCAAAGTGTCTTTGTGTGGCTTCTCCATTTGCAGCTGCGATCAAGCCTGAAATGTGAGCCTCGATGTGGGTAAACTGTGATTTGGGTCTCTCTCTTCCTGGAGGAGATAAATCCTAATCATGCTGGTGTGTCAGCCACTCAGTAATTACTTCATCCTGTCACGACTGTCTGAGAATGCAAACCAGTGGGAACTTGCACTGTCGCTCTTTCATTGACACAAGGCAAAAACACTCTCCTTTACACGGCTCAGTGTCGGTTTAAGGGTGTTAGTCATCAGATTAACAGATTCAGAGGGATTGTATTTAGTTGAAAAGTTTTTACATTTGTGGATTTTACTACCTATATCCAGCTTGTACATTTGTAGTTTAATGTGTCATTTCAAATGAACTCTTCCTGCTAGATTTAATAATCTAAGTCTAGCGTGTAGATGTCAAATTCAATTTGAAGTAAATCCTGTTCTTGTGATCCAGATGTAAGCAAGGAAAAAGAGAAAATCCTTCACTTGCAATATGAAATCTCTCACTAGATGTCATCATAGCCTCAGATGCTTTGAAGCTGTTGCCATTTAAATGTGTGTAATCTGGAGAAGTGGCCCAAAAAATGCTTAACATGACGCTCTGATGCAATCTCATCCTGAGTAACCCATGCAGATGAATTGCACCTGAAGGCACTTGGTGAATATTTGTGCATAATTTGCTGTATCATGGTATCAATCATGTGTAATCATTATGCATTTCCACGACTTGAATAAAACAGTGATTTCCTGTCTGGACATGCTTAAACAGAATACAAGTCTATAGGATTAAATTGCAGGACTTAAAGCTTTTGTTCGTGGCTGTTAGGTGTTCGTGTTTGTTTACGACTTAATTGGTCCCAGGTTGTTATGCTCTGGAATGCTTTGATTATAGCCATTTAGGAAGAAAGAGTGGCGTTTGGATATCTTTTGACACAGGAAGAGGATGTCATTCATTCCTCTCCTCCTGCCCTCAGTTTGAAAAAAGGCAGAAGAGAGGGGAGAAATGAGAGAGGGGCACAGGGAGGAGCTGACGGGACTACAGCAAACGCAAAGAATGACTGCGGCATTGGACCCCTGCTGTCCCCTCCTCTGCAGAAGGAACACATACACTAGCTTCCTGCTAAATAGAAATAATCAAAAAGTGCTTTGAGGATCACTTTCCCGACAGTCAAAATGTAAATGGCACATATGGTGTCTGGTCAGGTGGACAGGGGCTGCTCTGTCAGGTAGGGGCTGAACCTCCCACTCCTCCCTTTTTTTGCTCTTCCTGTCTGTGTTTTGGCATCAGAAGAAGCAAAGGAAAAGCAAAGCCCCAAAAGGATTTCCTCAGTGTTTACTGTGGGTGATCCTCACGGCTCCTGCCTGCTGAAGCTGGGCAAGGCCCCCAAACTCAAAGGGAGTGAAACATGCTTTCTGTTCTGTTCTCTTGACAGAATGTTGAAAGTTTTTCGACTTCACTTGACAGCTAAATTGCGTGGTTCATGTTGCTTTCACTGCTCCGGAGGGGAGGGAGTATGTTGGAGTAACTCTGAGGAATGGTGCATGGCTATAAGTGGGTGGTTTGGGCTGTGCAGTGTGGGAGGCCAGGATCCAGTGCAAATTAAAGACTTCTCTGTGAAAGTCCCAGACTCGGCTACAGTAATGTGAGTGTGTGTGTCTGAGTGACTGAGCCTGTGTGTAAGCGGCCGGCGGGGAAGAGACCCGGCCCTCCCTCTTTTTATTTTTTTAACCAGTCATTAAAACTAAGCCACAACTCAGCCCCAAAACACACTGAGAGACAGCGAGAGGGAGAGAAAGAATGCATCTCCTCTTTCTCCTCCCTTTCTTTGAGCTTTGCTGCTTCACTAACCAAGTAAAACGGGGAGGAAAGGGGAGGAGGGGGGTGGCTGTGTTCAAGGGGGACTGATTCCACTCAGAGGTTTTTAAGACGCACACTCAGACCACTCCCCCGTGTAAAAAGTAGCAGGAGGGGTTTTTTTTTTCTATCCAGGAGGGAAGAGAGAGAGAAAGAGATGAATGGGCAAAGGAATGCAGAAGACAAACGAGAGCTCTCGGCAGGAGAGTGGGAATGTTGGAGAGACTATTGTTCCTCCCCCACGAGATCCTGCAGGGAGTGGATGTAAACATGTAGGAAGAGAGGGAAGAGGGGTGTGAAAGTTCACACCTGAGAGACGGATACGGCTCTGTCGCATCCACTCTGATATTTACCCTGATACATGGTGTCTCCATTGCTCGCTACTTTGGACACACACAGATGCACACACATGCAGCCAGTGCCTATAGCTGCCATCTCGTCTTTCCCTCCGCCCTCCTCCACCCCTTCAACAGGATGTATAGGGTCAGAGGGTCAGGACTGGAAACCACAAAAGACAGTATGCGTCAGTGTAGCCTGGTTCTTGTTCCAAATCCCCCCAATAGCCCCTCTTGTACCTCCCTACCTTTTTTCTCTCTCCCTCTTTTTTCTCTCATTTTCCTCTTTCTCTCTCTCTTTCCATCTCCCTCTCTCCTTCCGCTCCCCCCGCCTGCCCCTTTCCTCCGCTCATATAGGAGACGCAGAAGGCCTTACGTTTGGTTTTGGGCCCAGATGGCTTTAGCATGCCTCTGGCGGTGGATTAAGCCCACCAGTGTCTCCTTTCCCCTCCATGTGCAAGTGGTCAGGACAAAGAACGTCAAACAGGGGGAAAGGAGGAAGGAATGCGAGGGAGAAAAAAAAACAGGACTGTGAAACAACACCCGACGCTGATGTTTCACGGCATTCCTGGGCGAGTAAACTCCAGCGCTTGTAAAAACCGTCAGCCAGCTTTCCTGTTACTCTTTGTGCCCTGTCATTTTATGAATCAAGTTATGACTTTTCCTGGAGTTACTCCCCAGAGGAACTGTTGCACTCAAACCATGAAAAGAAGAAGTGAACTTTTGACCACATTCTGCTGCATTTATATGTAAATAGCAGCTGCAGCGAGCAGTGATCCGTCATGTAATGACATGACATCGGCATTGTGCTTCAGCCCTCTCACTTAAGGTGGATTTCTGTGTGTTAGCCTCTTAGTCTTTTTGTCTGTCTGGCTGTGAGTTTAATATTTTGTCCCAGAGTCCATTGCTTGGGGTTATGTTTTCCTGTATCCGGCTGTAACTCCACAGACCTTCAGTTCTTGAGGAAAGTCTGTCAATCTTTATCAGAGAGCTTTGTTTGGCACTTGGACACAGTGTGGTGGCAACATTGCTGTGTTGTTGTGGGTATTTTTAGTGTAACAGACACTGGCTGTATTATCCACTTAGCAACACAAACTGCCACCATTAAGACTCTTCTTCTTCTTCTTCTTCTTCTTCTTCTTCTTCTTCTTCTTCTTCTTCTTCTTCTTCTTCTTCTTCTTCTTCTTCTTCTTCTTCTTCTTCTTCTTCTTCTTCTTCTTCTTCTTCTTCCACTCTATCTTTATCTTTATCTCTGTGTGCTTGACTTTAACTAGCTCCATATTCTGAGATTTATGCAGACCTAGTCACTGCTCAATCACAAAGCCAGTTAAATTTAATGACCAACTGATCTCCCCCTCACCACATGATTCTACTTTTAGGTATGCCGTGGCTGGTTACAATTGCCCATGCTGTCATTTCCGGCACATGCAATGTGTCACTCCGCACAGCGAGTCAGTCTACTCTTAAAGTCTCAGTCAGTCGGTGAGCAATGCTGTGGGAAATGAGTGCAGTGAAAGCATGCGTGAGATGTGTGGCCGTGTTAGCTTTAGCGCTGGGGCTAATGCTCAGGTTTATGCCACACGAAGCAGCTGGAATGTACAGGAACTGAAGGAAGCAGCCTGGCAAACTTATCCTCTCTCCTATCCCCTTTTCTCACCTCTCTTTCTATTCTTCTTTCTTTATCTCTCTCTCTCCCTCTCCTCTTACACTGAGTGACTATTCTCTCTCTTTCAACCCCCTGCAGGCAGGTCTTTTGGGCAGAAACAAAAGACTGATGTGTCTCTTCATGTGCTTGTGGACTAGTCAGGGTAAAGCCCTTGCCAAGAAGCAACGCAGAACAATGGAAATGGCCTGGAGCCACAGGGCAGGTCTAATGAGAAAACTGCCATCGTGTAAGAAAAGTCTTCAGGAGATTAGCTCACATGCTTAGTACTGTACAGGGGGGAACTTTGGGATTACATAATTATACCAAATCACGGATGATTATACCTGGTGAATGTTATCTAGCTGCTATTTACAGTGTTGATGTTGACGATAAGAGTAAATGTTAGTTATTTTGAGATTTCTGAGGGATATAAAATGATCAGTTACATATTTCGAGAGTGATATCACTTCCCCCACAGGTAAACTTCAAAACCCTACGTATTTTAGGCTCTTGAATAAATGTGATCACAGAAAAATGTCTATAGACTGTTGTGAAAGTGAGTCTGGAGTTTTATTTCCCCACCCCATTGGTTTTTAACTCTCAGCATGTCTCTCCCTGCCTGTCACTGATTGACAGGGCGAGGAGAGCGTCAGGCCATAAAAGAGGAATGCAGGTAACCAGGCTATTTGAAGTTGAAGCTTACGAAAGTGGGTTAAGTGAAGTGAATCTATTGCCTAACAGCAAGCAGCTGCCTGCCAGATTTAGCAGTGGCTGACAGTTGTAAACACACTCTTATCTAGTGATTCAGGAGACGCAAGCCTGCCAGAGCAGTTACCCACTGTTGACACGGGTTTCTGTCAAAAGGAGCACACAGAGCATAAGGCTTTGTTGGTCTGAGGACACTGGAGGCATATTCAACAAATGTTCCACGCTGATATGCATACTTATGTTTAACTTTAAGAAAAAGATTCAATGCTGCAGTTACTGCAGGATGTTTACAACACTGGGACCATTTGCAATGAGAACTCCCTCCCCAACAAGCACTCACACATGCTAAATATACTTCTTTAAAAGGAGCTCGCAGACTGCAACCTTCCCCTCACACACAGTGAGCTATTGTGTCTGACTTCAGGCATCTGGAGAGCAGAAACCCTCTCTGGCGACCTCTGACCTCTGGTAGCTGAGAGGCGTAGACTGACATGAAGGTCTCTGGGAGACGTGCAGGTGACTCAGAGGGCTGTCAGAGGACTTTTAAAGGACCATTGTATACTGTGTGTGCCTGGTTTGTTGTGTCTCTGCAGTTTAAGCTGATTAGCGGTGATAAGTGATGAACAACAAACCTGCTATGTTAGGTTATTTCAACACATCAAAACACTTTCAAACTCAAGGCTTTTTGCAATGTTTTGTCATTTTGTACAGTAACTCATAGGAGCCTACTGGAGGCCATGTTGAGTCATTTAGATTGTGACTCGTCTTGCTGCATTGTTATTCACAATGGCAGTGTAACGTCAACCTGTGTGAACCTTTCAGGTTATTGTCATCTCATGACACTGTCCCGGAAACCCAGTGTCAAGCTTTTTGACAAGCGTTGAAGACAATGTGGTTGGTAGAGTTCAGTACTGCACAAAGCCCATGCTTCAGGCCTATAAACGTTAGTGGATATTCATTCACAATGGCACCCAGTTGTTCTCTGTATGCTGTTATCCTGGTGTTTATTTGATTTTTAATTTACGCTAGCTGCGGCCCATTATTCCTGCTGTGTTTTCTTGTTAGCTGGTGTTTAGGTGGGTGTCAGTACAGCTGCAGTGTACTCTGTCAAGGTAAACAAATGGCCAACAGAAGCTGCCTCTGCTCGCTGCTGGTGAAACGCCAAGCCTCCCGGCAAACTTCATGTTGCTATGTGTCGCCATGGTGACCCCGTCACAAAGGACTCCAGCTGGTTCTCTATGCGTGTGTGTGTGTGTGTTTGTGTATGACAGAGAGAGAGGGAGGGAGACAGACAAATGGACAGAGAGCGAGCAGACGGAGCCAGGCAGTAACTCTCTGATTTACCCTCGTCCCTCCTCCTCCTCCTCCGTCTTGTTCAGCTCCTCTTCTCTGTTCACGATTCTCTGCCCTCTCCCCTCTGGCAGACCCTCATCCCAAACACAGTGCAGCTGGGCTCAGCTGTCAATGTTCCCCCATACTGACCGCCCCCTTTCCGGGCCTTTGTATTTGTTTGGATGGTGGTGGATTTGCCCTTGGCCCCCACGCGAGGGAGCCCGTTTCTGTTAGCTAGCCTCTTAAACCAAACCGTCTGCTCTTTGAAGTGGCCTGTTGCGTAGATATACAGATTGAAGATTACAAGGCAACTGCCTGCCTTCAATCTGTCCAGTAACATGAACATGATGATCAAACAAAGGAAACACCTATGCAGACACACGCACACATGGGACACAGTGATCAGCAGAGCCTAAAAGAGGTGGCTAGCAAGTCTGTTTTTGTTCAGAAGGCAGGAAAAATGAATGGAGACTTTGCTTTGTCTCAGGGGAGGGAAGAGGGTTCTCTTTGATATTATCCAGCCCAGAGGTGGGGGATTGCTCTGCCAAGAAGAACTGCTATTCACACCAACTTGTCGGCATGGGACTTTTGAAGTATTTGTCAAAAGAAGGATTTGGCAGAGAGCCACTAGAGTTTTGTCATTCACAAACTCTTCTCTTTGGGATGACAATGCTCGCAGCAGGCTCCACCTACCTCTGTGAGGGAAGAGAGAGATGAAATTCCACAATTCCATTTCCCTGAAGTGAGGAAGTTGTTCTCGGTTCACAAGAGATTTTGAATGATGTCTTTCTTTTCCGTGATCAAAGCTTCACTGACCTGATATTATGGAGAGACAGAAAAACTTAGTCTGTGTGCTCGACGGTGTTTATCTGCAGTTGGTAAAGAGAGCTTTCCACATTTCTTCTTAAGGGTCTGATGGAATCCTGCGTCACGTTCCTACTTCACTCTGTCCTTGACTGTCTGTGTGCGTGGGAGGTCCAGTGCCGTGTAGCTGTCTAATGTGTTCATGGTTGCAAGAAGATCAAACCATTTTCTTATCTGTGCAAACTGGAAACTTGGCTGCTGTTTTATCAGGACAGTTGCTTTGGTCAGCTTTCCCTCTCACTGTTGTCAGACAGGCAAGCAGGAGAGTCTTTTCTTTTTTATTCAGATTTTTATTTTTCAGCCTATGAACTTAAATCCATTCTGTTTGCTTAATGTTCGATGGCACATCTTTACACACGCTTACATTCAAATCAGTGGCATGGGCCAAGTCACTGTTGACACCAGCTACTGATGAATGGAGAGCATATCAGGGGCAGGAAGCCTGTGGTCTCCCTTGATGTGGAGAGGTTGAAACGTTAAGCTGGGTTGTGTCAATGTTCTTTGTGTGCCTCTGTGTGCATGTCTGCAGGCCTGTGTGTGCATACGTGAGCGTGGGCATGCTCCGACTCCCGAGTGTGTTTACTTAACCTGTCTTGGCATTCAAAAACCTCCCCTGTCATTCTGCGCTCTCGCAGTGACAGCTAGGTGGGACATGGCGCGCCGTCTCCTGTTTCATACGGCGCTTTATCGAGCGTATGGAAACCCTCTGTTCTTTAACCCTTCTCTAGGCCTGATGGGAACACACACACGCATATACAATCATTCAACATGCACACACACACACACACACACACACACACACAAGTGTGACTTTTAGATGACTTCAGGGGATAGAAGCTGAAAGGGGCTGACATTCTATCCTTTGAACCTCAACGCCTGATAGGGGCAGGACCTCGCCCTCTCCCTCTGTGTGAGTGCATGTGTGTGTTCACTGTGTATTTTGTGTTCTCTTGTGGCTCTGTACTCTGTGACCTTTCTGAATATTAGCCCTGGATGTCGATCATATTCCCTAGGCATCAGTGAAAAGTGGAGACAGTGCTGCGGCATCCTCAGATGATTCCGCCTAAGATGTCTTTGGCACTAATTCCTGCACAGTATCTCTAAAAACACATGACACTTAGCTGTAGAAGGAAATACAGTAAGTCATCTTCTTTTGTCTTTCTTGTGGTTGGTTACCCCACCATCAAAGGCACTCATATTAGCAGCTGTGATCTCATCTCGCAGCATTCATCCTGTCTGAGGACTTTCCAGCTTGTCAAAACTTGACAGAAATCTTGTCTGGGATCATCCAAGCACTGCCGGTGAGGGTGGAGGCAGACGGATGACTCTGGCAAACCAAAAGGATGCCCTCTGTTCACCTTCCATATGTTAAGCCCTCTCTGTAGCTGTCAGTGAGATGGCAAGACACAAAGCGAACAACATCCTGCTCTAATAGTTTTAGACATGGCTGTTCGTGCTGGGTGTGGTTGGCAACAGTTGTCTGCCACACACAGAGCTGCGATCTCGCCACGGTAGGATGTTTGTCTTTTGTAAGGATTAAAAGAGATCCAGGAAACGCGCTGTCCTAGATTTTTTTAGAGAGAGAGAGAGAGAGAGAGCGACCTAGTTTTGGTGATGGCACCAGGTCAGGAAGGAGATTCCAAGGAGCTGGCTGTTTGTTTGTCTTTCTTTAGACAAACTATGTTTTTTTGTCTGTCGGCATTTTTCTATACCCAGACTTCTGAGTCAGTATGTGTGAGAGGCTCCATTGTTTGTGCAGAACCTGTAGCTGTAACCTGATAGCACTGACAGAAAGAAGGAGAGCGTCACTCAGCAGCACTAAGATGCTTTTTAATATCCGTTTGCTTGAATTGAATACAAATCCTTTGGAGTGGACTGAGCTCTCTCACTGTCTTCTACAATATTATTATAACTTCTGTCCATTCTCATAAATATAATTTAACTTCTGCGTAATTGTGCATGCAAACAACAGCAAGGCACAGAAACACGCAGGTTTATATTCGGCACCATCAAATGTGTACAGTAAGTGCATAGAGGGCTTAACCATCTAGATCAGTGGGTCAAGTGGCTGACGCACTAATCCTATTACGAGACGAAGCTCCGATTTGTTAAAGTTGCCCCTAATCTACTGTCCATTTTGACTCCAACTCGGGACCTAAGACCTCTGGGTAAACTGTCAGGCAGAGATTTATTTAAATGTATTTATTTTTCTATTTTTGTTTTTTGATTACAATATTTTCATGTACTTTCTATATGATTTTTCCTTTATTGCATAATATGCATATATGCTGTATTTTCATACTTTTATTCAATCATTTTGTACACTTTCTATAGTAGTGATGCAGTTGCAGGTTATTGTATGTTAAATATCCTCCATTTTTGACTTATTATGTAAATTAGATTTACAGTTTCTTCGATGATATGTATTTGTTATTTGATGCTGCATCGATCCAAATTGCCAATAAGGATCATTAAAGGTGTATTTGAATGATTTAGTGTTGCACTTCCATGAAGTTGTGGAGCTCGCAAGAGAAGTGGAAATTGCGGCAGCAGAGATATCCTGACTTTTAGTGTCTTGTGTATATCAAAAACACTATATCCTACATTTCCCATAATGCTCTTAAACCTCATAAATGCCTCTTTCCAACCCCGCACCTGCAATGTGTAACAAAGGGTTTCTGTTTTTAAGTTTCAAGCCCAAACTGGAAAAACCACTAAGACATTATTTGAGTTATTTTCTCAGAATTTAGGCCACTTCCTCCAGAGCCACAGAAGTGTTTCAACAGGCTGTTAGAACTCCGTGTGACGCGTCCTGAACTGAACTTCCTGTGTGAAGGTTTTTGGAGTTTCAACTTTTATTTAACAGATTAACAGGTTTTTTAAAATGATTTCATCTTTCTCTTTCTCCTCCCTGCAGTGTCATCATGCATCACCACCTACAAGAAGACACCTCCCCCAGTCCCACCACGGACCACCCCGTCCAAACCCTTCATATCCATCACGGCGCAGAGCAGCACCGAGTCCGCTCAGGACGCCTACATGGACGGGGGCTCCGGCCCCAGGAAGGGCATCAGCTCCCAGCCAGGCCTGTCCAACTCTACGGAGAGCATCGACAGCATGAAGGCCCTGACAGCTGCCATAGAGGCAGCTAACGCTCAGGTGCACGGCCCCGCCAGCCAGCACGTCACAAACAGTACCATCACCATCACTGCCACCGCCACCACCTCTGCCGTCGCGCACGTCTCAGCAGACAGCAAGGCGCAGAGGGAAGCGCTCCGCAAGTGCCTCTCCATAGGGATCCAGGTTTGTGGAAGAGCCAGGGTTTCTGTTTAAGATCTCAAATGAAACTTTGGCATGCCGTTTGACAGCTTCTCCCCTCCCTTTAGGTGGACCCAGAGGAAGAAGGGCCGACGGAGGAGCAGTCTAAATTCCAGTCGATAGGAATTCAGGTGGAGGATGAGCGATGGTGAGTGAGAGACGAAGAGAGAAAGAGAAGGAGGTTGTAAAAGTGAAACTGGATAAGTCTGAAGGGAGGGATGAGGCAGAGATATGGATTTGTGAAGACAGAGGGAGGTTTGTAGTGTGCAGTGCAAGCTTTTGCTCCCCTGCACTGGCTTTCCTGCAGCAGCTGTGCCCAATTCAAGGGAGGTTGGCGTCAGAGCCCCCTCAGCCAGGGGCCCCAAGTGACAGCTGGGCCAGAGGATGTGGTGCTGGGAGCTGGGAAGATGGAGGGGGTGAGTTGACAGCCATCTGTTGCTCCAGTCATTGTGATTCAGGCTACTTTGAGGCTGTGTGTGTGTTTGCGTATGTGTGGGAGAGGGAAAAGGGAAGGGAGTTTTATTGGGTTTGTTTAGTTCTGAGAGCACTGAGAGCACTGAGAGACTGCTGTGCTGTCAGCTCCAACCTCTCAGTCTGCAACATGTTCCCAGTTTGAGGAGAAGCAGCCTAGTGGGCATGCTGTTTCATTGGCTCAAATTGCACCAGGCTTATCTAGGCCTCTGGTGGGACACGCAGGCATTTATGGTTTCTTTCATTGTCTGCTTTCATTCACCCTGTCAAAACAGTGACCTTCTGTTTGGTGAGGGAAGTTGACAAATCTATCCACGGTAATGGTTTCGTGCTGTAGCCAAGGCATGCTTCGGGAATTCAAAGTCACATCACCTTTAATCAAAGGTCACAGTGAGGGCTGAGTCCAGCACTTCAAAACACACACTGTGTGTCAGGGAATGAGAGGGGCTTTCTGAAAGGGGAGGTCTCAGCTGACTGACCAAGCTTTGAGTTCCTGGAGTTGCCAAGCCAAATATTAACTCACCCGGACACCTTATACTCTGCGGAGGCTTGGAGGTTATGCAGCACTGCAGCCTCGGCATTTCTCTGGTTAATGTTTGGAGTAGGTGGGAGGGTGTTTTTGTTGGTGCATCTTAGATTGTTGACCTGTTGGCATGCATCTGAATATGTGTTGGCCCATGCATGGGTGTGTGTGTGTGTGTGTGTGTGTGTACCTGGGAGGTCTGGGCATTCTGCTCCCTACATTAGATTCCCAGACAGTGAAAGTGCCAAACTCCTACGGCCTCGCTCCGATGCTCAAACTGAGAGCCTGTGTGTTTTTATATGCAGCGGTCGCAGGTCACAACCTCACCTCGCTGTTTGAACTAAGAGTGAGTGAGAGGGAGTGGAAGAAAGCCGTAAAAGAGATGAAAACAACAACATGTTTGTCTTTACGCAGATTTCTGTGCTCAAATGTTGGGAGATTTGTTTAAATAAATTATACTTGTAAGTTATATTTATTCTCTCAAAGACAACTTTTAAAGGCCTTTTTTTCTATTTGTATAAGATATTTCACTTATAAAATTAAAACAGCTGATAGTATCTCATCACAAACGAGCATAAAAGTACAAAAAATAAATCTAAAAATGATTTTTATGGTTTAATTGATGGCTTCAGAATATATTTAGGGCCTTGCAAGTGTAGGGTCGGTGGTCACCAGATGGCTTTGCAGTCACAGGGAAAGTGGGGCATCTTAAAAAGTCAACTTAAGGGACAGATAGACCTCCCTGTCTTTTTATTTTTAACTTACCGACTGAGGGTTTGTCATTACTGGAATAAGACAAACAAACAAGAAGCCTCAGGCGAACGTTAAATGTTAATTTGTGGTGCACAATAGCAGCAGTGGCTGTTTAGTTCTGTGTTTTCTATCATCCAACTATCTCTCTTAGTTTTGGGCCGGCAGTAGCTCAGTCTGTAGGGACTTGGCTTGAGACTGGAGGGTCACTGGTTCAAGTCCCCAAACAGACAAAGTACAGATTGTGGACTGGTAGCTGGAGAGGAGCCTTGTTTGCCTCCTGAGCACAGATTAATTTGACTTAAAACAATAACCTAGAGGTTTACAGGCTCTCTGAAAGCGGCAGCAAATGGAATGCGAGACTCCACCTCTGTGATTTACAACCTTCCGTCATGTTCACCACATGAATGTTATGAGAACATGGCCTTTCTGTGTTTCTACGTGCATTTTCCTGCATACCTTCATGATATTTTATAGTCTCTTCTCTCTTTCCAGTAACTTTTCTCTTCAAATGATCTTCCTTGTTCTTTTGCCTCCCGTCTATTGATATGTCTGTCTTTCTGTCTGGTCCGTGTTTGGCCTTGCCCGTCTCTGCCCCTGCAGGAAGTTGTTAGCAGGCTGATAGAAAGCAGGCTGAGGTCATTAGAACTGAACACCTGCTCGGAGGAGTTACTCTTTAACTGCTCTTCACACACACTCGCACTCGCGCGCTGCTTGCACGTACACATAAAGCGCAAACACACACTGTGTTTGATCTAGCCGAAGCCACTCCCTTGCTCTTGCAGTCTCTTTTTCTGTTCAGGGAGGAAGAGATGAGAGATGAATGAGAAAAGGGGAGGTTGGAGATGAATGGGTAGCTTCGAGGAGGAGTGTGCGTCCGGAGACGGGCCGAGGCAGACGTGATGGAGCTATGATCATTTGTGTGTGTCGTGCTGCAGGCAGGTCAAGCTGAGGTTCATGTGTGAGAGGACTGGGGGCATGTTTGGATCAGAGTACAGCTCGCAGGCTAGCAATTCAATCTTTTTTCTGGCTCGGCAAAGTTGTTCATTTTTACATATTTGCCGTGTATTGACAGAAATGTTTAGGTTTACTTATTTGACTATTTTACTCACAGTAGGAACAGGCCTGCTTGGTATACCAGCATGTAAAGGTTTGCATGAGGACATGTGTGAATGGTACAAATGTGTATTCTTCTGTTTTTATCACTTTGTATCTTTGGAGCCCCCCTTATGTATGCTATCTCTTTGTAGGTGTGAATACAATATGTGCTTGGAGTCATGTACCACTTTGAGTTGTAATCTTGCAGTGATTAGACTGCCGCCTCCTTCAATCACGGCGCAGTTAGTTGGCAAGTTTTCCCCTCCAACACCAGCGTCCCTCTGGCGTCCCATTCATTAATGGGGCGGTGAGCTGCTCTATAGAATGAAGCCAAGTGTGTGTGTGTGTGTGTGTGTGTGTGTGTGTGTGTGTGTGTGTGTGTGTGTGTGTGTGTATATTTTTCTTCTTTGCACCAGTGTGTCTGTGTCTTCTGTGACACATAGTGTGGAGGGACTTGGCAAAGTATACTGGACAGCGGCACAAAGCTTCTGAGCCAAATACGACATGCCACACCCAGCTGTAGAGAGGCGTCCCAGGCGCGTGCGTGCGTGTGCATGTGCTGTTTGTGTGTGCATCAGCCCCAGAGCAGGGCTTGTGGTGTGTCAGGCGACTGCACACTCTGTTGCTTCTGAATGAGCCAGGTGACAAAACACACACACACACACACACACACACACACACACAAAAGGCGTTTCACACAACAAAAGCTATTCATCGCCATCAGTGATGAGATTGCTTTGATGATTTAAATTTGTCAAACTTGGATCACCTCCAAGAACTGTGTGTAAACAATATTATCATAATTACTGCTAAAAGAGAGACACTAATGTGGTGCTATCGTGCAATTTGAGCATAATCAATGACATCAAATCTGATATTTACAAGGTACTCTGCTTCCTCTCCTAGTTACCGCAGGATGACCCGCTCCAACAGTGTAACCACGGCGGTGCAGGCTGACCTCGACGACCCCACAGAAGCGCCAGACCTGCAGCCGCGCCATTGTGCCACAATGCCTCGCCAGCACTCCCGCGATGCTGCCTCTTCTACCGTCAGCATCCAGGGCTCGGGAAACCACTACCACGCTTGTGCCGCTGACGACTACGGGGAGGTGGGCTTCGACCCTTCAATCCTGCCCCCTCCAGACCCTTGGATGGACAGCGTGGTCGAGCCGGAAGGAGAGGCTCTGGAGGCCGTCGGGCGATCGGTGTGTCCCCGTGACGGCCGCTGGTTCCTCAAGTTGCTGCAGGCCGAGATGGAGCGTATGGAGGGCTGGTGTCGACAGATGGAGCAGGATGAGATGGAGAATGAGCTTCCTGATGAGAGTGAGTGGAGTCTGAGCGAGTGAAAACTGTTGTACACTGATATTAGCTCTAGTTTTCATCCTCTCCTCTCCTCTCCTCTCCTCTCCTCTCCTCTCCTCTCCTCTCCTCTCCTCTCCTCTCCTCTCCTCTCCTCTGATTTGGAGGTTGGTGGTATTCATGGTATTGGACCACAATAGCTGCTTGTTCCTGTCTCAGGCCCTCTGGCCTCCACAGACATACCGTGCATACTTATCAATAGGCCGCTGCTGGCCCGAGCCACACATCTGTCCTTTAGACACACTCTATAATGAACTCTCACACTAACACAGTGAAGGGGTTTCTCTCAGTGCTCCTCCACGTAACGATCTTGAGGTAACACACATACACGCACTGCAGAGCATGTCTGTATACACACATCTAAATACGTTTCATGCAGATGCTCTCACATAGCATGTACATAGCAGACTGAGCAAACAGGCCTCAGGCACTGTATTTATACCTGTTCTTACTGCAGAGCCGCTTCCATGTCTTACAGAAAATGTCATTGCGTATGCAGCTAGTGTGCTGTTATTGTTCCAGGCAAGATATTCTCTCACATGGAGGCTGTCTCAAGGTTATGTTTTTCCAGATCCCACGCTACCATGTGCCTACACACACACACAAGCTGAAAACATTGTATCTGTAGTGCAGATTCATTACTCCCTCTCCGTTTCTGATCCCATTTTCTTCATGTAGACTAATGTATGCACTGACAGTTCCTCTCCATGGGGATCTGTGAGCCAATAGGACTGACATTAGAGTCGGGGTGTGCAGTGCAACCTTGTGTGTCTCATATGTCAGTCTGCCACACATGCATTGTGAGAGAAATATTCTGTGAAAGTACTTTCTTTTAGGACCATATGCTTGAGTTTTAAGTCTCTTTTTGATACACGACAGCACTTAAAACATGTATTATGTTGTATGTGTTGAAAATATGGCATTTTGAATTATTAAGTGCTATTTTTGCATATTCTTTATTTTTTTTTAATTTCAGTAATAATTTCTACCTAAATGACTTCTGTTTATGAGAGGCACAGATAAAAGAGGATTCTAGCGTATCCTTTCATGTTTCCTCACAAATGCACCTTCTCTGTTAGCGCTGCAACATGCCTGCAGTATGCGGTTCTGTGAATAATTGCATTGTGTGTGTGTGTGCGCGTGTGCGTGCATGCATGTGTGTCTTTCTGCAGTCCTGGGGAAGATCCGCAGTGCAGTGGGGAGTGCCCAGCTGCTGATGTCCCAGAAGTTCCAGCAGTTCCGGGAGCTATGTGAGGAGAATCTGGTATGTGTCACCTCATCCTCTGCATGCTTCCCCAGCCCTCACGCCCTCCTTCTCCCCCTCCCCCCCCCCCCCCCCCAAACACTGACATCATCCTGCACAAATCATCCTGACAGGCCAGCCCTCATTTACTATGCATCTAGTGTAGAGTGTGCATCTGCACACCCTTACTGTCTCTCACGTACAAAAAGAATAGAACTTGCTGTGTGAAAACTAGAGTCTGACAAACAGGATTTCTTTAGATGCTGATACCAATACATGTGTGTTTGTGTGTATATATATATATATATATATATATATATACACATATGTGTGTGTGTATATATATATATATATATATATATATATATATATATATATATATATATATATATATATATATATTGAAGTAGCCAAAAGCTTTTGTTGTGCAGATATTCATTTTTATATTCTATTTGCATGTCAAAATGTTATAATGCCCTGTGTTGCGTAATTGACGATTATAACAATAAGCCCTGTCATTTGGAAACAGTGGATTTTTTATATATATATATATAATATATTCATTATTAATTATAATATGCATAAAAATAAGCGCAAATGGGAAAATCTCTATATTTATAGCAACAGCCTCTTTCCAAACATGTGTGATAGGCATATAAAGAATATGTGTTTGTATGTGTGTGATTATGTATTTTGTATGTGTTTTTTTATCTATCAGAACCCAAATGCACATCCACGGCCCATGTCCCAGGACCTGGCAGGTTTCTGGGACATGCTCCAGCTGTCAATCGAGAACATTAGCCTGAAGTTTGATGAACTCCACCAACTCAAAGCCAACAACTGGAAACCTCTGACACCACCAGAAATTCAGGTGCAAAAACTACAAATTTAAAATTCATCTAATCTCAATTTTGTTTTGGAATGCTTTACTAACCCGCATGCTATCTGCTGTCATTACTTTACACTTTAAACTGGAAGTCCTAATGATTCACAGCTAAGCTTTGTTGTAGCATGCACATATGTGTTGCATACTGTCATGTTGCCTGCCTGACGTCACCACTTGTATTTGTGTTTGTTCTGTCTTGTTGTCGACAGTGAGCTGCTTTTGAGAAGCTACTCTACCTGCCATGCACCGTTGGGGCCTCGCCGTCTCCAATGGTCAATTTTACCTCACGCTATGGCCACCGCCGTGCTCTCTTACCCCACACAAATGGCTGCCACTGTGACGCATATTATTGCATGCACTGACAATATACCGACCAACAGCTACACCGCTCTTTCTAACCATTACGCAAGCTGGCTGCAGTTGTGTTGCTCCTTACTGTGTTTACCTGCAGCTTGCCATGAGGACTCAGTGGTCTGTCATTAAGAATTTGTCATTCCTGTCCAGGAGAGAAGGATACCCCCTCCCGTGCCAAAGAAGCCCCTGAAGGGCCACCACCCTTCCCTGGCTAGGGACCGCTCGCT
The DNA here is from genome assembly GCF_900634415.1 of Cottoperca gobio. Classification (NCBI taxonomy): domain Eukaryota; kingdom Metazoa; phylum Chordata; class Actinopteri; order Perciformes; family Bovichtidae; genus Cottoperca; species Cottoperca gobio. Next base: position 3,622,766 of record NC_041374.1, on the reverse strand, counting down.
GGAGAGCTCCGAGCGCCAGCGTCTGGAGGCTCGCAAACGCCTGCTTGCTGCCAAACGTGCCGCGTCGGTTCGGCAGAGCTCTGCTACCGAGAGCGCAGACAGTATCGAGATCTATATCCCAGAGGCTCAAACCAGACTATGAGACAAACAAATGTCATGTACTCACACACATGCCCTAAACACTGTCCCATACACACTATAGCACCGAATGGTAAGGCTAGGGTGCTAACATAACATACTCACTTTTTTTGCGGACTTCCCAGATCACTGTGGGGTCAGTCACAATGGAAGAAGAAATGTACATTTACAGTATTAATTTATTAATTTATTGATCTATCATCCCCCCTCGTCCCTCATTTCCTTCTCCCAGCTTTGATGTAGCAGTCCCTCCTCTTCCTGAACCTCCACCCACCCCTCACTGACAGAAGAAGTACCTTGCAATCCCTTTTTTAAGTGGCCTAATACTACAAAGAAAGCCAGGTGTGATGCTTCACGTTATTATGTTTTATGTTATTGTGTTTATTATTCTGAGAATCAGAGGAAAACAGGAAAGGAGCATGCATGTTCATGTGGAGTGTGTGTGTGTGTATACACACAATGATGAGGTCAAATGTCAAATGGAGAGACCACACCTATTGACTCATGTTCAATTTTATTTTTATATTTGTAATAAATACCACAAACTGATTCTAATCATACCATGAGCTGGGAAGATTTCGAATTGTATAATGAGGTCAAACATTAGAAAATAATGGTGAAAAGGAAACTATAGTGTCGGTTAGCGAAACAATTCTCCCTCTGTCTGAAAACGGGTCTTTCCAGCAGCAAAAGGTCGACCCCCGTAAGGTCAAGAGGTCAGACTTTGATCCTCAAGGTGAGGCAAAGTGGTTCTTGAGTCAGGAGCAGATTTTGAGCTTCTGCAAAGAGTGACATTGACTGAAAGAAGCACTGTTGTGATGAAAAATGCCACAAACCTAATCTGTCTGTGTGTGTGTGTGTCCGTCTGTGTGTGTGGGTGTGGGAGTGTGATTCAGACGTTCATTTCAAAAGTGCTTCCTATTTTCTGGGTCAGAATGGTCCTAGATATAATTGAAGATTAAGGTAGCAGTATCAACTAACAGTAAACAACCCACCCATCTTGTCTCATTCTAAACTGAGTGAAACATGTCTGTATAAAGAACATGCAGACTAATGACATGCATGCTGACACAAGGTAACTGATATTGTTTTTGTCTTTTTTAAATCATATCTCATATTGCATTCATAGTCTTCTGTGTTACAGACGATGCTAAAATACTGATATTTGGTACAATACAGGTAGTTATACTATATTTTATTATGTCATTTTAGACGAGAGGTTTATCGACAGTATTGAGACTAAAGGACTGAAAAGGGACTATTTTCTCTTCACTGTGTGTGTGCACTATCTCTGCCTCAAAATGAAGCAATTATGTGAAGGTCATACAAAAGATATCCAACTTGTAATATTTTGTATTCATGTTTAATTTATTGTCTAGGAAAACAATGACATTGACATTGTGATTATTATTATTATTATTATGCACTGACAACAAGGCCCTTATACTGTTTTGTTTTATTTATGTTGATTCTTTAGCATGACAGGCACCTTTTTGTCTTTTTTGTTTCAGTGATCAGCCTTAATTTCTAATATGATAGTTGAGCACAACAGCAGTCTCAGGGGAAGATGAGTGTGTGTGTGTGTGTGTGTGTCTGAGAGTGTGACTGATGTATGTGACCCATGGCTTTGTCTCTTACTGTATATATCCCCAGTCACCAACGATAGGCCATGATCTTAAAATAGTACCCATGCCATTTTCTTTGAATGATGTTCCTATCGAACATCTCAGCCCTAATTGCTTCAATGTAACAAGGTATTTCTGTCAGCTGCTTGAATGTGGAGACAATCCTGAGCCAGTTTACCACCACATAATTGTTTTGATAACAGAACAGCAGGACTTTGGTGTGTAGTTCGATTCTCTGTATTGATCCGAGAAGGTTTTGTGCCATTGGATAATTCTAGGTGAGGATGTAGTCCTGCCGGTTGTCCCTATTAAACGGCTACCTGAAGTTTTCATTGAGCAACGTTTGAGAAGGAACTCCAGTGATGAAGTAACCGTACAGTATGATTTGTATTTCCTTTAGTTGGTCGATATGAAGTTTAGAGAGGATGCATAAAGTAACAATAGTTCAAACCTAATGCCATTTTATGTAGATGAAGCTCATTTGAGTATTTTTTACTTTGGAACTTGTATTTGGATATAATTGTCTGTCAAATGATTGACTTCTTATTTATGTTTATTATATTAACATATCAATATAATGCTCCTGGTATAGCAGGGAGTTAGAAAGCAGAATGTTGGATTGTGGTTAATTGCTAAACTCAAAAGACACTCCAGCACTCCTGAAGCTTGTGATGTAGTTATATTAAAACAACATTCAGATAAACATTTGTATATAAATGAATGTTTCCCTATGTAAATGTAAACTAAAAAATGATCAAATAACATATTAAGCAGATATACATTTTGTAATTAATGTTATTACACTGTTGATGTTATGGCACGTGTATGAGCTCTTATCAGCATTAAAACAAATATATCATTGCCATCATTTTGTCGTGGTAATTTCATTCTGTCTCCACATGTGTTTTCAATTGGAATATAATTAAACAGATTACAAGGCCAGCATGGTGTGCTTACAGGGCATTCCCCTTCCGCAGGGGCGGGTCCCCATAATTAGACAGCACTTTTGGCCTTGGCAGAGCCCCGACACTCCTGTACATGTAGCTTCTGGTGAGTCGTCACTCACACATCAGTCATGCTGATGGGAGGCATGTGACCTCAGTGGCCAGAGTTCAGGGTGTGGGGGGGGGGGGGTGTGCGGTGGTGGTGGTGATGAAAGAGGGGGTTGTGGAAATGGGTGTCGTCTTTGTATAACGCCTGGCCCAGGGTCAGTCTACCTTTCAGATGGCCCACCACAGTGGACCACAGCTACCCACTGTGTGCCTGGAGGTCTGTTTAAACCTTTAGTGTTTACATCCTCAACCAACCAGAGCGCTCGCTTCTGACAGGCAGCATCCGACAAAAGGTGGAAATGCATTCTGAACATTTTCAGACACTGACTAGTCAATAAAATATCATCATCAAAAATCATGTGTTTATTTTATATTGCCTGATCGATCCAGCAGCTCACGGGTTAGTGAAGACAGAGTTCTGATTGTTTAATGGGTCTTTTTCATGAAAGAAAAAAAACAACCTCAGCGAAAGTTTTCCCTTTCAAATCAGAAAAATAGGTTGTTGAGCTTCCGAGAAGAATATGTGAAAAATGAGAGGGTGGCTCTCAGCAAACATAAACAACACATCCTATTGAGGCCAATAGAGAAGCTTCAGCGGGACCAGAAGGGAACAGCTGTCCTGCTAGCCTTGAACGAGCCAGCGTACTCCGTTGTAAGCTGACTTACATTGACTCTATTGAGATGCAGGAACACATAAAGCCCCGCTGGCAAGAACTGTTGACGTCTGTCGTTTGCTCGTGTTAATTTATGCAGGATTATGCTAATTGCCAGGAGCCGTTGTAAACCTCTCACACACACAGGAATGTCTCTGAATGCCTAACGGTAGCCTGTGGAAAGACGTGAATACTAGACTATTTCTGTCCCGCTCTCCCTCCTTTAATTTACTGAACATTCTGACTCATTACACTCTCCTTATCCTTAAGGGATGAGTCAGTAATAGTATCAAAGATGCGCATGATCCGCAGGCGGGAAAATACCAAATGATCAATTCTGGAGATGTAGAAAAACAAAACTTTATTTGAATCCCATGTGACCCCTATTTGCCACAAGCATTGCACAGTATGAAAAGAAATCACATCATTGGGCATCATGTCACATTAACTATACACATGGTTCTATTATACATGAAAATGCTTTTTTGGTGATTTCAAAAAAAATGCCGTCTTTGTCAGGTTGTAAAACAGCAAATGCAGAAAAGACATCTGTAGTGTTTCATTTTCCAGTCCACTGGCCGTCGTTTTCGCTGAGTGATGGGATGAAGGTTCAGACTAAGAACCTGCTACATTGGTCATCTGAAATATCCCTTGGTGGGGGAAAAAAAAAAAGTATAAAACAAAAAGCATAGGTTTTTTTCTTTTAAAATAGCTAAAAGTAAAATGACAAAATAAAAACTATACTTATACTCATGAAAACACAAAACATTTACTACAGTAGTGAATATGTTTGTCATAGATGCTGAGAGCAAAGTATGTTTAAGACACTGAGATGACCTTCCTCTGCCTTTAGTGTGCAAACAAACGAGGCAGACCAATCAGGAACTGATCTCTGAAATGTATAACAGTAAACGTGTGTAGACGCGACCCATCTGTCTGATAGGTCTGTGAAGGAGGGCTGATTCTAGTTAATTCTCCGTCCTCTACAACTATATACAGTATAATGGAAAGACGTAAGACAGGCAGCATTTCTCTGATAACATTTTTGGTCCCTGTGTGCAAATAAGATACACATGTAGATACATACGCATGTATGTGAAATGGATAAACAACTTACAGCCAAGGCACCTCGATACAGTTCTTTTTCAATAAAAAAACATTCTCATCAATTTGATTGGTATACCAAAAATAGAAATGATCAGGCTTTCATGTGGATTTGTTCTCAATTGCGTGCAGACAAGTCACTGAACTCAGAGGAGTTCCATAGTCGAGACACAAAGTCAGTCTCTATTCCCTCTTCTTCTTCTTCTTCTGTCACTTTTAGGACACCAGCTGTTTGGCTTGCAGCTCCATCTCTGCAGCCCGTTTGAGGGCCACGTCCACCAGGAGCTGGAAACCGCTGAAGTCTTGTGTGAGGTCTGGAGGGGTGGGGGGAGGGGTGTTGAAAAGCCCGCTGCGGGGGCTCAGGTTGCCCTCCATGCCGGTGCTGCTGAGGATGGTGGTAGTGGTGGGGAGAGGCTGGCTGCCTGGCCCTTCATCCTGGCACCTGAGCAGCGCCTGAACCTGCACAGCCTGCAACAGCTCTGCTGCCCTGTCACAGTTCATTCCTGGCACAGACGGGTGGGAGGCTGTCGGGCTGGCCTGCATTGCTGAGGTGACAGTGGTGTGACAGATGACAGAGGGCCGGGTGGGTACTGAGCCCCGGAGAAGGGGACAAGGAGGTTGGAGAGGGTAAGGAGGGAGACGCCGCCTTCCTCAGGACTCCGGGCACGGCGGGTTCGAAGCAGGAGGGGTGTAGAACACGTTTGTCGTAGCTCTCCTCCGTACCGGCTGAAGGACTGCTGTGTTTCGGGGACTGGGAGCTGTCAGAGAAGCTGTCGCCTGCTTTGCTACCTTTTCTGGATATGGTAAACTGGTTAGGGTCTTTGCCATCTTTCCTCAGCATCTCTGGGAGAAGTCTCCGCCGTGCGTTAATGAACCAGTTGCACACCTGGAGAAGACAACAACAAAACCATGCTGTGAGAAAGCTGCATTGCATGGTTCACTTATGTGTTGCCATGCTGGTACACTTATCGCCCCTGTGCGGATTGCACCTGCGTCTTCAATGGAGAAATCAAAAAGAATGGGTAAACATCACCCATCACACACTAACTGACACCAGAGGCTGTGTATTTCACACTATTAGCATTATGGCTAACATCTCAAAGTATGACAAGCTTATTTTTCAACACAAAGGAGCATTTGGACTTCTTAATCCTGTACTCAAAATAAATTCTCATGAAAAGTGATCTCCTCTGTCATAGCAGTAATCACGGTCATCTCTCATCTTTTCTTCCCAGTGCTCCAGGCTAGTCGTAACTGGCCCAGGAAGACTTGCAGCTCCAACCATGTAAATGACTCTGCATTGTTCCCAGACAGCTGGGATGGAAAGGGGCTGGAGGGAGGGAAATTCCTGTCCGAGTGCCTCAGCCAAGCCCACAGCACACAGGGAGTGAGTTTACTCACGTTGTCTCAGGCTTTTAATGTTGCAACATCAAGCTGGTTTGGATGACCTTCAATTCACTGTTTGTGTGTCATGTTTTGTTTGTCATCTAGACAGGAAATGATTCAGTCAAGCTGACACTAGCTTCCTCTTGACTTTTACACTGGTGTGTTTACGCTCTAAGTGTTTACTCTGACTCTAATCTTATCTTTTCAGTCATATCAGAGTCCATACCTGTAGTGTGGAGAGCTGAGTCTGTTTGGACAGGAGGGCTTTCTCCTGCTCAGAGGGGTAAGCGTTGTAACGGTGCTCGTACAGCCAGTCCCTGAGGATCTGAACGGACTCTTTGGGTAGATTCCCCCGCCGTTTCCTCTTCCCGTTGCTCCCCGAGCTGGACGACAGATCCAGAGGGGCGTCCACGCTGTCCTCGTCATCCGTCTCACTCCCTGACAGCATCATCAAACCTGCGCAGGCGAGGAGGAAAAAAAAGAGCGCATGAGAAACGGGACAAAAGAATATGTATCCTGTTATGTCAACCACCCTGGTGTCCGTCTCCCAGCCGCTCTGCCGCAGCCATTCACCAAACACAAGCTGTCTGGGAGGCAGCTGATGTGTCAGAAGCAAGCTGTCAAGTTCAGCCATGTGATTCATATAAGGAGTGAGGGAGGGTGTGAGGAGGAGGAGGGAGCGAGCCCAGGGAGGGAGGGAGGGATGAAGGGGAGGGGGGGGGCGTCACAAAGGCTGGTCTGATGCTGTGTCAGTTATAAAACCTGCCTCAACAAATACAAGCCAGGTCTTTTGCTCTGACTGAGAGCACACCTTGCATGCTTGGATAAGTAAAGTACACCGGGCTGACCACAAGAACAATCCGTGTATAAAAGGGAGATTTTGGTTTTTGTTTTTTTTTTGTTGCAAAGATTACAGAGTTCCTCTCTTATTTAATTTGGCGTTTGAAGCACGTCTAATCAAAGTCAATCATGATCAAACAGGATTTGGGCCTTTGGATTACATTAAATGGGGGGGGGGGGAATAAGCCTGCTAATTAACTGTTCAAACTTTGATCAGATTTTTTTTTTGTCAGCCATTAGTCTGTTTTCAGTGTGGTGTTCAGCATATGTTAAGTGTTATAGAAAGTAGGGTGACACAAGTATTAAATATAAAGAAGCTCTTCATTATGTTTTAGCTCATAGGATGTTTAGGTGACTATATCTACACATGGATACCAGCAGCTTTCCACGCAGGCAGCCCAGACGCCATTAAGAACATTGAGACATAAGATCAGAGGATATTTAATCCACTACCCTGTGCAGTCTGCTCGGAGGCAAACTAGTGGGAAAGGAGTAAGAAAGTTCCCAAGTCTGAGCGGCCAACAGGATGAGGTAATTACGTAGGCTGGAGCGAGGGGAAGGGGGAGGGGAGACCTGTTGCAAATCAGCGTCTCCAGACTAAACAAAAGAATCTAGGGCTGCGTGGTTCTTTGTATGCAATTCAAAAGTTTCTACACGCAAACAGTGAGTTCGCCATAAACTTAACTCCCTCCGAAATATCATAGCTTTACTGAGTGGTCAGAAAATACGTTACAGAGCCTCCAAGACACTGGTTTTGTGAGTTTAAACAACTTGTAAGGGGGTTCTATTGTGTGTGCGCGCTGCACCACGAGGTCCATGAATGTAACAAGGCAACAGCAACTTCCCACAATGAGGTCAGGATGAACATTAGCCTACATTTGGATTTGGATACAATATAAAAAAGGCGCTGGAGGGGTTTCCGTTCCGTGGTAGATAGTTACAAGATGCTAGGTATCGATTTGTGAAGCATGCACGGTGTTAAAATGTTAACAAACTCTCCCAACTCCCCAATAGTCGCCAAACTTTGACTTGTAGCATCACTTTTCTCAAACTTCGACACAAATGTAGCTTTAGTCCCTCCAAATGAGTTTGTATTCAGACTAAAAGCAAGCATCGGTTAATTCAGTTTGGACTTTTGTATGCGAGCTCTAAAGTTGACAAGAAAAACAACACACATGGCGAAACAGTCGGGTGTTATTGTGTCAAAACTTGAATAAAGCCTATCTAATAAAACAAATAATGGGCAAACGTAGCTATATCGACTTTTGACATAGCGCCAGCACATGGCAGAAAAAGCCTCCTGTCATGTCTGGAAAGGAAACAATAGACTGCATGGTTTGCATATGAGGGAAATCGCCCTGTTAATCGCTCTTATACGCTGTCTCCGGCTATCTAAACTAATTTCGACTTTATTTTTCTCAAAAGCACTCAACCTACCCTTTTTCGCCTTCATCTCCGACCGAGAATGCCCACTTTTTCCTCGTCAGACGCAGAAGAAAATTGTCTTTGTGTTATTGCTGTGTTTTTCTTCTTTTCTCCAGATATCCCCAGCGTGTATCCGAAAATCCTTATTCATCAAAACTCGCTTGTTTCCCCTTTTTTTAAAAATAGTTTTCTCTTCTGGTCGTCCTTGTTTGGAGACGTAAGGGGGGTTACCTGAGATCTCTGCGTCCCTTCGGCTCAAAGCCCTTTTTCTCATTGACTGTGTGTTTGATCCTGAAACTGGGTGACAGCTATCTTTGACAGCTGCGTGACTCAACGCACAGAGATCCTCCCACCGTGGAGGGAAGAGGAAAAATCTCTGACATCAGCATGGCTTGTTCCACTGACATGGATACAGTCTCGCTAAGCTATTACTGCTGCAGACCCCCCTAACAAAGCCCAACAAACACCAACACCCTGTATATTAAATTATGAGCCGCAGAAAGGCGTTGATTTAGGCGCGCAGACAGAATGACAACAACAACACAAACAGGCTGGTGGAGAGACACTGCGGACCTCGTGGTAACTCACACAAATAACAACCACGATACAACAAAAATCACATTATCGCTACAGGCTATTTATTTTATTTTAGTTTTGTACAGATTGTGACTTTTGTGCATGTGTGATAGTCGGTAATACGTTTAGACATTGTCGCACTTTGGTTTTATTTGCTTTGCTATGACCTCAGTATTTTTGTATAACACCTCGTGCATAAATATCAGTGGCATTTAATTGCTTTTCTGTAATACTCTGTGTTTTCTGTTAGCTTAAATGTCATTGTATCGCCATATAATCGTGAATAACAAGAGACCCATAGTATGTTTAGTAATACTATAATAATGTTAATAATTAATGCTGCTGCACTTCTCCCTCCAATGTTGACACTATATTAGCATATTCTGTTGTGTACCTGTAGGGGCTGTATTGCGCTTTCCCTGTGGATGTTGTGTCATTTCATTTAGAATATAAACATTATCTAAAGGACTGTTGCTTCAATTTCGAGCGGGAATAAATAAAATAGCAAAAAAAACAAAAACAAAAAGCAGTATACGTTGGTGTTAAAGGGGGATGCTGAGCCAACCAACCAGCTGGAGGTCGGTGCACCAGTTCAGGTTACTAAAGACAACAGTACAGCGAAGGAAACGATCAATGCGCTCATTTGTATGCGCTGCACAACCTTGCAGCAGCTGCTGTAGCATCGCCTCTTTGCATGCATTTGTTCCAGACAGACGTTCAATTATCTGTGTGAAGCTAAATGTCGTCCCCGTGTGTGTATTTGTGGTACTTTACTTGAATGCAACATCACTTGCCCAACATAAGGTCATCGGCCTCCCTCTGGTGGTTATTGTCCTGCTGTGCAACTCAACATGATGTTTGGTAATGTACAGTTGTTTATGGTAGAAAAAAGTAGTTTGTTTGAAAAAAACACCAACCAACAAAGAATATATATATATATATATATATATATATATATATATATATATATATATATATATATATATATATATATATATATATATATATTGTCCACTTCCATTATCGTCATCACCAAAACGGCCCATGTCATTAGAAATCCAAATAGACAACCCACCATAGTCAGTCTAACTTTATCAAGTATATTAGTTTATAACAAGTTTACTTTACAGCTGCAGTTGTAACTGACTCGACTGAGGTAGTCTATACTAAGCAGTCAAAGTAGAGAGATACTCTTTCAACCGGACAAGCTGAAACAGTCATTGTGTTAAAAATAGACACATGAGCAGGTTAGGCATGCAGCAGCCTGCTGTTGCCAGTGTTGTGCCAAGTGCACATATTTGGTGCCATTTTGGTTTAAAGGTTTAGTATAACTGTCTGCAATGCTTAAAAACACAGCAAAAGAGTTTGCCCTTTGAAAGATTAATCAAGAAAACCTTGCAAATTTCAGAACAATCGTATGAAGGAGATGTTACTTAACTAGTACCAGTACTACTTAACGGCAGGCATAACTCGGCTCAACGCTTAAAGTCAATCCACCAGCCAGGTCCATTATACTGTATAGGCTACTGTGTGTCACACCCTATAATCCTAATAATAAGGAAGCTCAAAATAATTTTTAGTATGTTTAATACTAAAAAATAATTGAGTAGGCCTAGACCTAATTGTAATGCTTGTAGTAAAGTGTGAGGCCTCTTGAAATACTTGTAAAGTGTAAAACCTAAACCTTATTTCCTCTGCCATTGTCCACATTGACTTTTTAATGACTGTTTTCATATACTTGCAAATAAAGTTTGTCACATTTACTTATTTTACATATCACCACTCAATGTATTAGACTGTGACACATCAAATCCTTAACATTTGTCGACTTGTGGTCAAACACTGACGCACTGACAGTCAGGCCCTGAAAGTGGAGAGCAGCGTCAATCCGCATACCAACAACATGAAGGAAACCGGACATAAGTGTTTTGCTTTCAAAATAAAAGTACTTATTCAAAGTTGTCATGTTACTTTAAGCTATTAAACTTTCACAAACAAGATTTATCATCTCCTTGTCATGAAAGGAGAACACCATGTTCTCCTGGAAAGTACTTGGATTAGATAATAATCTAATTATAGCAAGTTAAATTGCAAACTTAATCTTGTGGTTCTTGTACAATGACAACAAAGATATTCTAGTCTATTCTAATAATGACAACCACAACGTTAACAGTTATAGCGATTATAATAATAGAAACAACTATCCTCATTTTAAACAAAAATATGTGTATCAGGGTAGTTGGGGGAAAAAAGATTAATACAAAATGAGTAAACATGTTTTAAATCCAGAATAGGATGCATTAGGTTACTATGTAGCTTCTTATTTTTTAACCAATCCCACAATCCATGTTTACTTTCCAAGGTGCGTTGTTTTCTTTTAACTTAGTAATGCAACGTTCGTTGATATGCATTTTATTTTGAAAGCACTTAACCGGAACACTTTTCGGTTTCATTCTGTCTGATTTGACATTGTTAAAGCTGACAGTGTTTTGTTACAGTTTAAAGTCTAAAATTAGGGAGGCGCCCCAGCAGCAAATGACGCAAGAAGCTAAAGTGGATAGTCTACTCGTCTCAGTGTGTCAATGGTGTCGGGACTCAGGACCATGGAAACGTTCACTACAACTTTGCTGTTGTTGATGACATGGGGGGGTATTTTTAAATGTTGTTGTCATCTTTCCGTAACAGCCCGGCTGCGCCGTTCAGTATAAAGGACTCCTTCAAAATGCAGCTGTACAACAGTGTGCTGACACACTACCCGAGGTCGTCTCGCAAAGTTACAATAACTTTATCGACCAGATCTGAGCGTTTGAACGGGACAACAGCAAGTTCCTCTGACGCGCATAAACCAGGATTTACACAACCGTTCGCAACTTCAACGACCAACAGCGATCCGGTGAGAGAGGCTGCTTCTTCTGCAAACATGCCTGCGTTGTCATGTTACGAAGCTTCATCAATGAGGCCAGTTTACTTCACATCGACTGCTGAGATATCAATCCGCAGACCTGATGGAGTAGAGAGGTCTGTGCCTGTCCATGTCGTCAGGGAGTCCAAGACTAAACCTGACTCACCTGGTGAAAGTATCCTCTGTGGTAACTGTGGCTCTGATGTGATTGTGGACTTGATAGATCGTCTAAGAAATGGGACGGATGAGCTTTTTCATGACTGCCCACAGCTGGTTGGGAATCACCTTTTCAACAGTAACAACGTCTGCAGACCCAGAATAAAAGAAAACAAGAGGATGGTAGAAAATTCAAGTGAGGATGATACCGTTTCAGTGACCAACGCCCCCGTCAGAAGCAATGGATGGGCCTTATTACATGAAGAGGAGCTAGATCAACCTGCAGAGCTAATACAGGAAGATTTTAGGGATCTGAGCAGTGGCAAAGCTGCTCCAGCTTCGGATGAGAAACAGGCCTTTGAGCTCAGCGTTCTGCAGGATTCGCCTCCACAGAGATTCCAAGAGGATACCAACAATAAAGTCACCCGGTACCTGGCTGAAGTGGAGAAACAAAACAAGTACCTACAGGAGGGGCATAAATACAGGTACCACATCATTCCAGATGGCAACTGTCTGTACAGAGCTGTGTGCAAAGCCACGTACGGGGACCAGGCGAGGCACGGAGAGCTGAGGGAGCAGACGGTGCACCACATTGCTGACCACTTGGAAGAGTTCAACCCCATCGTTGAAGGGGATGTAGGAGAGTTCCTGATCAGCGCAGCGCAGGATGGTGCCTGGGCGGGGTACCCTGAGCTTCTCGCCATGAGCCAGATGCTGAATGTCAACATCCACCTGACAACAGGGGGGAGCTCGGAGAGCCCCACCGTCTCCACCATGGTGCACTATCTCGGGGAGGAGGACGCCTCCAAAGTGTCTATCTGGCTGAGTTGGCTGAGCAATGGTCACTACGACGTCCTCCTGGACAAGAGTCTCCCCAACCCAGAGTACGAGGACTGGTGCAGACACTCGCAGATGCAGAGGAAACGAGATGAGGAAATGGCAAAGTCCATGGCTGCCTCATTATCCAAAATGTACATTGAGCAAAATGGATCTGCGTGAAAGAAATACTGTATGTGGAGAATTAAAGGCTGCACACTGATGCAGTAGAATGCAGAAGCACTGACTCTGCTTGGTTTCTATAGGCTTGAAAATATTATTTTTTTATAAGGATTTATATTACGAGGGAAAGGAAGTGCAGTGCACATACTTTGTTTTTTGTATATGCCAGCGTTGCCAAATTAGTGGCAGTGGTTTCTGAAAGTTTTTGAAAGTGTGTGAGCCTGTTCTTTTTGATAGTTTGGGTTATGTTGATAAGGATTTAAATGCTTTAATGCTGATAAATGAATGTACATGGAAGTGGAACTGTATTTATTTGCCTTTTATTGGCAGACCTGATATTTTTCTATAATGTTTCTGCTTTGTGGGCCTTTGCCAATGACAGATACATTTGGTTTGCCAGTTGTCACTATAGCTACTGTTTAATATCTCTAGAGCTACTCTCTTTTGCACAAAAGTCCTATCAGACAAGTCCAGAGAGTTTGGTTTGTGTCAGAACTATTGAAGGGTTCTTTTTCTATTATTCCAGTTCTTTTTAGGCTTTTGACAAAATATCACAAAATAAAGTTTTGAAAAAAAACGATTTTCAGTGATTAATTTTCATGCTCATTGCCTCATTATCTGTCTCTCTTGCGTGCATTTTGACATAAATGATCATCCATTATCACAATGATAATGTCAGCGATGTCATTTTGCAGAATTGCACGCTTCTGTAATGGGATCCATCTATTAAATTACAGTGGGGCAGTTGGCAGTACTCACCCTCTATCCCACCGCTGTCCTAAAGTCAAAAGTGATGTTTGGAATTTATTGAATGCAGTGACTCAGGAGCCTGCAGCCTCTAATTCAGATCAGGCTGCAGAATTTAGTGACTGTGCTCTCTGTACACAGATCACAAGGGACCTTTGCTGTGTCAAAACTTTATGAAAGTTAAAAGCGCTAGAGTGCAATGTCACTTTAATCTGTGGATTTATTTTGTATCGTTTCCTCCACACAGTATTTTTACGATAACGCTTGGAGGCAGTGGAAACAAGCTGTAAACACAACATTGACACATCTTTTTAAGTTGTGAATATATTAGAAAACAGTTGCTTATTTACACATCTTGTAGTTACAGAGCAACATTATCATTAATTTAAAGTCTTGTTTCTGTTCGACCGGTGAATGTCAGTCCAATATTCTCTCTTCTAGCTCTGTTTTGGTCTCTCCTGAAGGAAATATCTGGCTCACCAGCAGGAATCTTAACATCTGGCTGCTGTTAGATGCTGAGCAGATAGTGTACACTGGTTTTTGCGCCAGACTGCATAATGTTGTTCGTGTTATTTTTGTCCATTTATGCCAGACCGCTAATAGCGTTGTACCTTTCTTCCACTAGGTGGCGGTGTAGTCCCCCATATACATATTGACAAAGTTACTTTACTATTATAGGAATGTGTGTTTTTTATAAATTGATTACAACGTGGGATAATTGGACCTAATGTATTGAGTAAAAGAGCTTTAAAAAAAAAGTGAAATATTTTTAGTAATAGATATTGGCGGGAAGTTTTGAGTATTTTTAATAACGTTTTAATAATTATTTTGTAGTTGCCTAATTGATAGAAAAAAATGGACAAATACCCTATGACTTTTCCTTCTGAGTTAGGTAACTAGAAGCTCCTCATGAAACATTTTCAACCTCCTACTTAAACTTTATTATGGGGTGAGTAGCCTATATTTTTCCAGAAAGCTTTACAGCGATGACGTAACCATGCAGTCATGTGCACATTAAAAAAAAAAAAAGTTTGTATCTTTTTTTTGTTATGCGGGAGAAGTGACAGTGCCTTTTCCTGTGCCGGTGTGTCCCGTATGGAGCATCAACTGTTGGGCTACAGAGCAGAGGGCCGGAGTGAGAGGACCGAGCGGGCTGCTTCCCTCCACCGCAGTACTGGCACACAGTCAGCACAGAGGCACACAGGGAGCACAGGGAAAGTCAATGACACACGCCCACCGGTGTATGTGTATGTGTATGTGTGTGTGTGTGTGTATGTGTGTGTGTGTGTGTGTGGGGGGGATAGTGTGTCTGTGAATGAATCTCGCGCGCCGAACGCACGGGGACGTGGTCACCTCGTCTCAGTTCAGTCTCGTGCTCGGAAGTTACCGGATACTTTGAAACAAACCCGGAGAACAGAGAACACAGTCGGCGGTCGAGTGGCTCTGACCTGAGAGGTGGTGTCGGACAATGTCGGGACACCGGGTGCAGTTTGCGGACCTTCCTCCGAGTGAGCACAAAGGAAGTCCCACAATTCACAGTAAGGACAATTATTGACTTTTAATCTCTGTTGAGTACTAGTAAGACTAATGTGTGTGGTAGGCTCGTGAAGTTGTTGGCTTGTTTTAGGGGTTCCCTCTTTAGCTGTCAATAATTTCATCGTAACTTACTATTAAGTAGTGTTGTAGTAGTAGCCTAATACAGGAAACTAACCAAGAAGAGTTGGAATTGCAATACGTGTTTTTCCTTTTTTCTATCATGTATTGCTTATTGTAGCCATGCCCCACCTTAACTGTCCTAAAGGAAAAACAGTTGTGCTCCATAAACCTTTGACGAGATCATACTCTCCACATGCCAAAATAATGAGTTATTAAAACATAGCCAAGGGATATGATTTAAAGGTACGTTTTTACAAGTTTTTCTGTATCCTGTCTTGCAATTTTCAAGTAAAACTTTAGTTAGTTGCTCTCTTTGAAGAAATATGAAAATAGTTTCAGGCCCACACAACATGTATGTTGCTTATATTGCACGTGTTATGTTTCTTATGCGTGACTGCTTTGTGGAGATTGTGATGACCCCTTACCTGCATGCTCTGCATCATCAGTGGTGCGATCCCATTCTGTCCCCCCCTTGCTACACACTTATCTGAAGTGGCAGTTGCCCTTTACGTGCTGCTGCTAACTTTTTATCCTCAGTGAGTGTTACACTCCTCATGCTCTGTCTCAGTAAGGTGACGCTCACCTTGAGATGTATTTAGTGACCACTTCACTGCATCCCACAGTCTGTAAGTACACCACAACAATGGGTGTTATATATATATATATATATATGAGTAACGCATTCAGGGCTTTTATTGCACAAGTGATGGTTTAAAGATGTGATTGCATGAGAGGTGCGACAGTCAGCTGCACCCGCCTCTGCTGCTGTGTGCTGCAGTGTATGCACTACAGCATAAGACACAGAGAAGCTGAGCTCATCTCCATGGTGACAGGTTGAGTGACAGGACACGTGAGCAAAGACGCAATGGAAAATTGCCAGTTTGCTGCAAAGCCCTCCAGAGTACAGCAGACTCCGGTTCCATGACGGCGCATGTGCAAGTTTGGGATATATTTGTATCTACGATGGCAGCTGTCCTGGCAGTTTCATGTCTTTTTTTGTCAGACGTTAACGTGCACGTGAGCAAGGAGGGTAAAAAGTGCTGATGTTGTGTGCATGTCAGGCTCAGGTTGTATGCTGGGCATGCCGTGTTGGTGCGCGGAGGGACAGAACAGCAGCTTCAGCAGCACACCACACATTCTGACTCAGCTCATCCCTTTCTCCTGCTGTCCAGATGAAAGTGACAGTGGGGTCAAGTTTCAGTCTATCCTCTTTCTCTCTCTCTTATGAACACAGTCACATCTAACATACACACACGCCACTCTCACATGCTTTACCTCACAGCCATCCCTGGGTTTAAGGCCTTATTGTCCTCTTATGGATAAATCATCACGTTTTGATACTCTGATAGCACCTGAACAGTGCCGTTTATTTTCAGACTGCTATGACAGCAAATGATGCTACATTATCCTACAGCGCATGTGAGTTGGTTTAAAGCAGCTCTGGTGGTGATTCTGTATATGTTACTTGAGTTAAAGCAGTAATCTGCAACTACATTTTAGAATAAACATGGCCATTGTTGTGTCTTCTGTCTCAAACCATGGGACGTACTGTGATATCCTTTTCTCAGGGTTGTTTTATGTTGTTAAGTCAGCATTTGTAGCCGTGTCTCTTTTCTATCTATTTAGCCGTGGTGACTGCTTATGCTAAGTACCAACGTTTTCTTGCTGTTGTTGCTGCTGGCAGAGAAAAAACAAACACATTAATATCTGTGTGTCAAAGGACGTTTCCCAATAAAGCCCTAGTTAAGGCTTTCATGAACAGGTTACACAGTTTGTCTAATCTTGTGTTGTGCCAGTTTCATAGCGGCACAATGAGGGGAATTAGATATAAGTGGGACATTATTATTTTAACCTTTCTCCTTTTAGTCCGCACTAAAAGCTGTTTTTGTAGAATTACAGAGAGACAGTGTGAGTAAAAGTTTTCTTAGTTGATGCATAGAAGTACTAACATGTGGGTTAAAGGTTGATCCTTCTTACAGGGATGTGAATATAGGCTTGGTTATAGAATGCATGTCTGTAGAGCTGCACGTTCAACGAGTAAAACAGTGGTATGTCTTTAAGTAAGCAGCTTTACATCCCAGACAGCTGCACTCTGAGCCGTGATGTTTATCATCTCGGGTTTCCAGTGATATATGAAGATTATGTCAACGGTTTGGTTGGAGAAGGATCCGCAGCCTTGATTGGCTGGCAGAATGCAGATATCGCCTTCTCTTTTCCCATCAGTCTGGTAGCAATTCTCACGGAGAGGGTGGAGCACTTCAACATCCAACTCGATCACTAACTCGATCTTCAGAAGAAACGGCTTAAAGCTGTGCGTCGTGTGCTGTCTGCCAACAAGTTCTGATAACTGATGTTGTTGCTGCAGTTCACTCCATCGGTACGTGTCCATTAACTCAAGTCTGTCATGCCTCTTTGTCCACAAGCCAATTTAATCAAACAGACTTGTTGTGAGCCCAAATGTTCTGTCATTCCTCGATTCCCTTTCAAGAGGCATCTGCTCCTAGACTGTGATATCACTGCGGGATGGAACGTCACTTTGCCTTTTAATACACATGCGCTTTCTATGTATGAGATTATGTTATTACTTAAAAGACTGATAATCAAGGAGGGCTATGTACGATTTAATTCCAGCTGAAAGGAGTCAGCGATGAATCGATCAGTCAGTCACAGAAATCGTCAATTAATTCCAGCTATCGTTAGCTCAAAGACATTTATCAAGCAAAACTGGCAAACGTCACCGAGCTCCGAGGATTTTCTTCTCTCATATGTAACGTCTTCATGACATTTTATAGACCAAACAATTCATTTATTATTAGTTGATATATAACATGCAACAAAGGTCGTCTCCTGGGAATGATGTTGCACAGAATAAAAGGACACCTGACTTAGAAGTGTGAACATATCATATGTTTAAAGCCACATATTTGCTGTGGTGTGTATCACATTCCAAGGCATACTGTGTGGCATTGAGAAGTGTTGTTGAATGGGAGTGTTGGGACCACACCTGTCCAGTAAACACCTCCAGTGCCCTCTTACCTCATCACTGCAGTAAGAGAGATCAGCACGCATGTTATTGGTGACAACATTTTCACTTCACGCCAACAAGTGAGGCGTTTGTGCATCGCCTACATACTCTGCTTTAGCTTTAGGACTGTGCACAGAGTTCCAGATTGCAGCTTACAATTAATGTGTGGTATCTTGAGTGTATTTAAAATGAAATGTATTTGCATATGCAAATGAAATACCTTGCGTGACCTCAATTTAATGAGCAGTTTGAAGCAACACATAATTTGTTACTTTTAAGAATTAGTTTTACAACATCATGAAGTGCTCTCCCAACACAAGGGTCAAATCAAACCAACGACGCAGCGGTTCATTATAGTTTCCACGTTGCACTTGCTTAAGACTACGCTGCTGTTATTACTTCTCTGTGTCCCTTTTTGTCAGGATGTCCAGGAGAAACGGTAAACATGGCTGCGTGCTATCGTACTCGCAGTCCCCATAAGCGATTTCTTGGAAGCGGCAAATGTTATGTTGGAATGATAGCGAAAGAATGTGCTTCTTCACCAGCAGCTCAGGAATACAGTCTCTATGCCAGTGTCAAGCTTTAGGAAGCAGGGGCTGGGGGGGGGGGCTGTCGTCTCGGCTTATAATTCTCTGCGAAAACAAATGGAAATAGTGGTGAAGGTGAGGATAAAGCATGGCCCTAATTTCCTGAGACATATTTTCTATACATAGTTCACTCACTGCTATTAATGTAATCTTTTTAGTGAGTTGCTGTCCGCTCGGGGGAAGGTGTGAAATGTCACGGTTGGTAGGACCGTCACTCTCGCTGAAGATGCTGATCACATAGGATAGGCACTTGAGATGATCCTTCTGAAAATAGCCAGGCTCCTGAGACGCTAAACAGCTGTTTTCACAGTGGATTAAAAGCCTGTCCCTCAAGGGCTCTTAAGTTCCCTTGGAGTGTAAAACACAAAGATTTAAGTGTACGCTGTGGCCTTCTGTGCCCAAGAGTAATATACTGTTGTTATTCCAGCGTTCACTGGGGATGTCGCTCTCTGATAAAAGCCAGTAGCCTTGAGTTGATGTCAACTTTTATTTTGTGTTGCTCTAATGCTGAGCATGCTTTCAGGCGTCTCGTGAATCACCTGACTCAGTGAGGTTTGGTTGCAAACATAATTTAAATGTAATTTGCGTGCACATTTTTCCTTCAGCTTTTGCACGTATTCATCGAAGCTAGGGTTGAGTCATCATTAGACTGCAGATTCTTTGAATTCATTAAGACTATTATGCTATAAAGGTCATTTATGATGGTTAAAAAAGAAATTGAAAGACTCGCAGACATCTCAGAAGAGCTTAGTGCACTGTAGGACCATCTTTTAAAATATATTGGTGTGTATTTAATCTTCGGCACTCTCACATTTGATCCATTTTCTGCTGACCTTTTCATATCTATGCAGGTGCTTTATTCACTATATCCGGCTCTCATGATACATACGAAAGCGTTCTGTTTTTTCTTTGGCCTATTCTTGGTGGGGAGGGGGGGGGGGGGGGAAGGCATTACATACTGTTTATGACTTGTGGCATTTTGTTCCGTCATCAAACGCTTGTGAGAAAGGAGAGTTAACGTAAAGGTCGTTCTCGAGAAATGAAGTCACAGGGTCATGTGGCTTGAATTACTCCTGGTTGAGTCATCATCCCTGTCTCATTGAAACTTTGCGTGCCTAATGAATTATCCACCCTCTCCTGACTTCTCGTGTCTCTTCAGCAGCGGGATGCCCGTGCTATGTGGAGAGGAGCCAGATGTTTTATTCAGTTTTCTTCTAATTGATTCCCCCTCATGACTTCCTTCCTGAAGAGCACGTGATGAAGGATCTATAGTTTCCTCAAAAAATGCAGTAGAGCTAAAGTCTCGCAAACTTCCCCCGCCTGTTATGTGAAGACTACGACGATAATGAAGTTCACTTGTTCGGCGGCAACAAGTGACACGCAGATCTCTCAGCACCAGGCACTAAAAGCTTCTTATTGGCTGCTGCAGCTGAGCTAGAACTCACTCACAGCGCCCGTAGACATCGCAGCGTTATCATTCCCGCTACTCCTTTGTCGCCCGTGGAATCAGCTGAGGAGTAAACAAACACGTCTATCTTGTTTATAGTCATCTTAAGTCGGGGAGGATCTAAGGCCTGATAATACACAGATGGGAATGTGCACTGTTAAAATGATGACTCCCAAAGGGTGCCACAGCTCTCCGCACAGTTGTCATTCATCCGCCCTGAGCAGTGGTCTTGAAATATCTGTGCTTCTTTATTGGTGATTAGAGGCAATCTGGCTGTATTTCTGTGCTGTTGGGATACAGGGTGTAATAACATTCTCTGCATGCTCTCCTCCAGCACTAATGATGCGTGATGCCAGCCTCGATGACATTGTGTTTTTTTTTTTTTAAAGCAGCAACAGGAACAAAAAATTGACTTGGACACAGATGAGTGAGAAGTCAAATAGACTCTGCTTTTGATGTTGCAGCGAGGTCATGTTCAAAGGAAAATATCAAATAGGTATGTGTGGGAGAAGATGAGCCAGTGTTTCTGTGAGGGAGGTTGTGCACTGATGCTTAATATTAAGTGTGTGTCTGTCTGATATATGTGTGTGTGTGTGTGTGTGTGTGTGTGTGTGTGTGTGTGTGTGTGTGTGTGTGTGTGTGTGCGGGCACCTGATAATTAGGCTTATCTTAGGCTAATCTTCAAACTCCATGCTGACGACATTGAGTCTTTTATTCACCAGCTGAGATTTTAATGACTTTACAAATCAATCAAAAGATCTGGGTCACTGCCACAGAGGTCGGCCTAGACTAAACTCTCTCTCTCACACACACACACACACACACACTTAAACAAAATAACTTCTGTGTCTGCAGTCACACAGAGCATTTTTAACCTCATTTGATGAGAAGATCGATACTACTCTCATATCTGTTATGGAATAACACACACACATACAGCCAGAAGTCTGTTAGCTTAGCTTAGCATAAAGAAAACGGCTAGCCTGGCTTTTCTGAAGGTAAAGAAATCTTTCCAACAGAAACTCTAAAGCTCACTTATTAACACATTTAGTCTTGTTTGTTTAGCCCATACAAAAAAAAAGTAAAAACAACAATGTGTGTGGGTCGTGTCGGGTTCGATTAATGCATATTTTTGCGGGTTGTGCGGTGCGGATTGGCTCTCATAACGGGGTTGGGTGGGTGCGGGTATTAAACATCACTACTTAATGTATTAATGCTTAATGTGTGTGTGAACATATCAGAATTGTCATATTTAAGTATATTTGGTCTAATAAATAGCCTAATCGTTTTGTTGTGTGTGTGTGTGTGTGTGTGTGTGTGTGTGTGTGTGTGTGTGTGTGTGTGTGTGTGTGTGTGTGTGTGTCGTAATATTGTTTTACCATCCAGCAACATCTTGTGGGAAGTATGTGTTGCTTACACACATGAGCTGTACAAACGAGGACGCCTGAGACGATTATTTCAACACGTCTCTCATGTTCTCAGTATCGTAGTGCATTTGATAAGCTCTAACCTAACCCTAACCCTAAGCCTAACCCTAATTTCAAGTTATTTATGCTCAGTTAGCTTAAAAAGAAGCACTCATTTAACATTCCAAACATTTTGCTTCAGTATCTAATTTGATGAGTTAACTTGTGGAAGGGAGAAGAATTGACTCCCAGTCAATAACCTCAAGCCTCTCCTGTCAGTGTGATAAATGTGAGGTTTAGTGCGAGGATACAAGTGGGTGTTTATAAGTGGATCGGGTCGCCTGTGATTGGGTGCGGTCACAGCAAAGGGGCTGTGGGAGGAAAGCGCACGTCTAGAAAGTGCTGAGAATTTTTGTTATTAACTCGCTGCACATTCTAGCAACTACTATGTCTTCCAAAACAACTCGCAACCTTTCGATAAGAGAGAAAAACGGAAAACTCAACTGCTTCTTCAGCAACATTATTTACATGAAAATGAGGAAGTGAATAAAGGCATTGCTGTGTGTAGTACATTATTTTCCGGTCATGTTGGGCTAATCCACTTTCCTCCCTGGGAAAGTGTATGAAGTACTAGCATGCCAATAAGTGTGGTGCTGGCATCAGCAAACGGCTGTTGATCCTTTGATCCGAACTGTAATCTGAAGACAAAGGGTTTTTTAATTAAGAGCCTTTTCTATTATGTTGAGCCACCTACCACATTTAAATCCAGTCCTTCTCTATAGGTCAATATTCTTGATTTGAAGAATGAATGGGGCGCTTACAGAAACCTCGTTTCTTTTTCTTGTTGGCAGAAGTGTTTCCAATGTGTTGGACCGTGTAGCGTGTTTTCTTTACTATGATTGATTACTGTGATGATTTTGATTTGAAACTTCCCTAGCCCTTCCCTTTCACTTCACTTATCAGCGCTCTTACAGCTGCTGTGGAAGAGGAGGAGAGACTCGGTGATATTTAACAATCAAGTATGATGTGCCGCCTCTCTGTTATGTATGTGATGCTGAGCGCCGCACTGATGCAGACTTGGCTGTCAGGAGCCACTGCAAAGGCCAGCAGTTGTGTAAGAGATTTAATGGCCGAGCCTGGCGGTCTAAAGAGGGGCCAGCAATCAACAGACCTTTTGGCAAGGTCAGCAAGGCCCTTTACTCTCTGCTTTTCTCGTACAATGGCTCTGTTAGTCTGCCTGAAACATACTTCCCAACCTCCAGATGCTATTCTGTATGATTGTGTGTGCTTTTTGTAGTGCTCTGTTCTGATTCACAGTGCTTGTGTTGTGAATCATTTTGTGCGCACAATGAATATAACACATTTGGATAAATGAAAGTGTGGGTTCTGTCTGCTGTCCTCTGTTCGAACCGTTACTTCTAACCACAGCATAACTGCTTGTAAACTTAGGTAATGACAGACAGATGTATTCCTATGTGTGTACGTATGAGCGTCATGCGCGGATCTGAAGTTTGTTGAATGCACTTTGCTAACTGTCAAGCCTTTGGGTGTTTTAAGCCTTCTTTGTGGCTTCATGTCCCAGCATGAGCAGATGAAAGAGGAGCTATCGGTGTGTGTTTGATACCTGCTGCGTCTGTGATAGAAACAGCCCCTTTAGTCATCCTGTGCTGTTGTGACCTGAGTCTTCCCAGCTGTACGCTTTGGACCACCAGGGTGGAATGTATACTCAGCATTTATATTCTCCTCGAGACGTAGCCAACGGTGAACAGCTACTCATAGTTTCTTAGATACCTCTCTGGAGAAAAGGTAAGGAGTTAATTTGTGCAGGGAGTTGACAGCTAATCTGCTCCAGGGTGAGAAGAGGACTTCAATAGTGTAACTCCAGAAAACTGACGAGGGGATTTACTTCCCTTTTTCTCGTCCTTCTGTGGTTTTATCACAAAGGTCAACAATGTGTCACATGTCAGAGAGTGAAATCACCGTTTCATCATCCCTGTACAACAAACTACGAAGTGAAATCAACTGATCAACCATATTAGGGCATCATCCATAGTGACGAACCCACAGAGAATTATCACCCGACTCTTCCAGACCAGGAGCTTTTTAGCCTCTTTCAGCTCATTGTTTTGGTTTTACCGCCCACAATTCTTTACAGGCTCACTGCTCTATGTGTGAACAATGTGCTTAAACATGGGTCTTTTAGAATACTTCATTAGTTCATTGTGGTTTTAAAGTTGTATCTCAAGTGTTATGATTCACAATGTTTTGAGAATAACATTACCATATTTCCCAGCATGCATTGTTTTGGGGTTAACTGTCTCTGGGCATCCTTTCTTGAGATATCAGTGTCATGTCTTTCATCTGATGAAAATTTAAATAGACATAACCGTGATAAAGATTAGTATGCACTTCACTCCCTATGCTCACACTGCTTATTTGAGCACCCTCAGATGTTCTACCTTTTTATATTAGTGCTAACACTGTATGAAAGTGGCTCTCAACCTCACTGGAAGAGCTGAAAGGATTATGTGGAAAATGAAGAACTGACCTTGATACAACTTCAAAGTGAGAGAATAAATGTGACTAGAAGTCAAAGCTGACCAGCAGTGACCCAGGCCAATGTGACTAAAGAGTTGTTGATCGAATTTAATGTTCCTATTTAATCAAGTTAAAGTCATTTGACAAAACGGCAAAGAATAAATAAACTCTGAATGAACAATGTTTTTTACCAGTTCAGTTATCAGACTTGTGCTTTCAACTTGAAATAGTTTTGGATGTTTAACAACGTCTCACAGCTGCTAGTCACCATTATCTACACACAGCTGCTAGTTATCATCGTCTCCTTGCAGCAGAACGCTTATTCAGCCAATCACTGAGGTGAGGAGAAGTTAGCTCAAACTTTCCATTGACCTTCGGGACCTTAAAGTCCCTCAAAACCTGAGTCACCCGAGCCCCTGCGCCTGCCTCAGAACTTGACCCTGAATGGAGCTTTAATATTATGGGGATTGTGGGTGCTCCTGACTGATAGAGGTTTGGAGTTGGTCTTTGATGTTCTTTGTGCTTCTTAATGAGGATCAGACTCCAGGGTATTTGACCAAAGCCCTCCACCCCTCCCTCTTCCACTCGTAGCAGAGGGGCAGCAGAGATTGAAGGACCAGTTGTACCTCAAGAGGAGGATTCTTTTCCCTCTTCTACTCTTTCCTTCTATACATCCCCCCCCCCCCCCCCCCCCCCCGTCTCCTACACTCTTCTTCCTATCCCTCCCCTTCCTTCTTTAATCAGCCTCTCTGGCACCCAGAGCGTCTCTGCGTCTCAGAGTGAATTCATCAGTTCATTAAGGGAGGCCTCAGCCCAGATGAATCGGGCCTCTGAAGTCTTTTCATCTGCACATTGGGGAAGCGGGAGGTGTGCTTAGGGAGACGGAGAGCGCCACAGCACAGGAAGCACACCAAAGGGGGGTCCTGCTCAGTCTCGACTGGACACAAACACTGAAACGTGTGTACACAAACCTGTGACATGGCAAAGGGTCAGGGCAGATGTCAGACAAGGGGTGGGCCAGACAAACCCCTGACCCAGGTTCTGAAATTGAAGGCCGATCAAAAACATGTGTGCCAGTGCTCTAGTTATTTGCCTTTCCTGTTAAAAAGGCGAATTAACTCTGGGAAACAAAGACCCATTCACTCATTGCAAGTAGGCTCGGCACAGTCTTGATGGATGTGATTGACTCTTGTCAAGCGAGTCCTTTTACTCTGGTCAGTAAATAGTTGTGACAACTTCCACTTCTAAATGACACGTACAGAAAACCTTTAGAACTAACTTTCTGTTTCCCACAGGCTGTGCTGTCAACAATTGCCTGCAGCTATTTATTGTGCAATATATTACAATTAGCCTCAAGTCAGTGCTGTTTCTAGCTGAGGAACTGGACTGTTAATTTGTATTATTGCCATAGAGCAAAGCCATAAAGACTGGAGCTCATTATTCCTGTAGGAGCATTCTGGCCAAAGCATAATGAAGAGAAGTGGAGCTTAAGAATCTGTATCTTTTGTCCTGAGGCCAGACCCATAAAGCACGGCCCCATACCTTGCAGACTAGTTCCTCCACTCCTGTCCGTCAACCAATCCTTTCATTTGTCCTTCTATCATTAAGCCTTTTGGCCCTGATTTATTTTTACACCACCCCTATTTCAAGCTTTATATTTAGCGCCCTCATGTGCTCCTCTTTGTGACTTCATCACTTTGTGTCCCTTTGCGTCAGATGCTTATCTCGGTCCTGTTTTCCCAGGCTCAGTCCCGTTGGTTCAGCAGATCTCTGCTGCTGACTGAAGCCGTGTGTGTTTTGTGTGGCCGTGCATGTGTGCATGTGTGCCTGCCTGCCTGCTTGCATTTATGTGAACAGTTGGAGGACTTCCTGTTGTGTTGTGACATGGATGCTGATGTTTGCTGTCACTGCAGTTCACTTGCAGCTGTTGCTCATTCACTACTGAGACTTTTGGAACTGCACACACAAAGCTTGGTTATTTCAGTCGAGAGATTTTCTTTGTTTTTGTTGCTGGCTTACAAATCAAATATCGTCCATGCGTGCACAGATATCTTTTGTAATGTCTCATCTCTCCATGGTGATGATTTTCAGAAACTCTGTTGACAGAGTTTGTGACGTCAGAGTGTGCGCCGCTATCTCGAGTGTGAGGCGTCACAAATGAGGCGACATTTCGACAACGAAGGAGTAAGAACCCTATTTTCAAAAGTACCTGTGTGCGTGTGCACTATGCCTTTTAGTCTGCTCTGTTTTCTTACTTACTTTCCGGTGATCTTTTTATCCTTTTCTAAACGGGCTCCAACCCCCCCCCCACTCCAAACCATTTTCCACCCACTAGAGCACATCGTACTGTCACTTGCTTTCAACTCAACCCCACAACCATTCTCATGACTTAGAGTTTGAAATCAAATTCATATATTCATATATTAAAAATCTAATTTCATCTCTCATGCAAGCACTTGGCCGAGCCTCCTGCCTTTTCAGCGGAGGAACGCAAGAGATGCTCAACGAGGAATGAAAGAATCTCCACATTAATGAAGATCTGTCGTTGCATGGCTGGCTGGCCTAATTATCTCGCCTGTGCAGACATAGGTTATAAAGATATAGAGATTTAAAATGAGTTTTGAAATTAATTACTGGTTGTAATGCAGCGAATACATCGGGGATGATGCTTCCAATAAACGTACGTATGGTTTTATACAGACCTGAATCCTGTGAGTCATGAGTGACATATCTTTGCCACTGCAAAACTCTCACCCGTCGTGTGTTCCACATGGCTCAACTCGGTCTAATTTACAACGTATGATATAATTGTAACGATTGATGCATTTGTGATGTTGAGTATTCACCGGTGAAACTATGCAAATTTATGGGGACGATAATATGTCATTTGAAAGCTGTCAGGCTTGATTTAGAGACTCGAGCCTTGAAAACCTCCTCTGAAAATCTACTTTCTTGGCAAGCGTGCGAACACACCGACATGCACACAGGCAGACATAGGCACAGGCACACAGATTATTCACAATCCCCCCCCCCCCGAGAGCGCTTAGATAAATGGCATTTTCACATGTTAACGGTCAAAGATGAAATAGCCATTAGGAGCATACATGTGGCCACTCTACAGCTTCTTTGGTGGAAATGGTGCCATCAGTATAAAACTTTACTTACTTCAGGTTAGCTGCTGAGGAAAATCATTCCTCGTCCATAATATATGAGTTACTAAAGGGCTCCTTTAGCTCCTCGATCTGTTTACATGATGCGAACATCAGCATGTAACATACACATGCTTTTGTATTCACATCAAATCCAGCTCTTCTGAAGATGAACAGCTGGGGGATACAATTACAGACTTTCAGATATCCCATCTTGGGGGATTTTCCCCTTCTTCCCATGCGTGGAAAGACTTCAGCATGTATTTTAATATATTAACCTTTTTCTGTTTGTTGAGCTGATGTAAATATTTTGGTGGTGAATGTTTTGGCTATGTGTTTGTGCCAAAAGCAACCTTTTGACTTGACTGCTGAACCAAAAAACTCCTTAATTACTTCACTGTAATACTAGAATATTGTTCACCCAGCTTGTGAATAAATGCATTGTGTTTCCCCACCACATCTGACAGGAAGGTTCAGCCTCTTTTGTTCAAACTTTCCCTGTTTTGGTTACTTAACTTGAGGGAAAAAAACAAAAATCCATTCATTACCATAGAAATCCTGACGACCTATAATTATCTGACGGTCTTAGCTGTGTTTCATAGAGGCTCTGGTTTCATTATGACACACTATGTATCCTGAGTTTGTATGTGTGTGTGTGTGTGTGTTGGGAACTACATGTTTTTTCTCACTTATTATAGTGTCATTACACTGATTCTTCCCCCCCCCCCAGTAAAATGCTGCTGTTTCAGAATTCGGTAACTACTCCTCTTCGCCTCTTTTCTCGGTTTCTGTCTGCAGCCAGCCATCGACCTACAAATCAATAAGCCATAAAGAGAATGGAGAAGCCTCTTATTTACATCAGTCTGAATGGAGCGGTGGTTTGTCTCCCTATCCTCTTTTATACATTTCAGGGAGAAGCATTCAGTTTGCCTGCAATAACACACTTGACAGGCTGTCCACATAAGAAGCTAAACTCTCCTAAAATGCTGAGGCGTAAAGGAAAGGACGAGGGCTGTGAGCCTAATGCGTAGCCACCGCCGCGGGGGGAACTGGATGAAAATACGATTTTAGAGGTAGATGTTTCCAAACTATGTGCGGGGGTTTCGAGCATGTGAATGCTCACACGTCCCATTGAGGGTAAAGAGCGGGAGTGATTCAAAAGGCCACAGGGGGGCCCCAGAGACAGGACGGAAGGAAGAAGAATTCATGGTGACACAAACTGCGGGGCTTGGTGCAGAACCCCCTTCACACTGACAGCTGAAAAACAACTCAATATTGACACTTTGATCATTTCTCTTTATGCTTTTTGTTGAGAACATTTCTATTTCAGCATGTGCTACAGTAATCCTCTCATGGGTCCGTGTTGAGAAAGGGTTCGACTTATTTGCAGGGACAGGAGATCAAAAGGAGATGATTGTTCCCTGAAGCAGTTTTTTCTTAAACCATACGTTAAATTGATTTGGTTCCTATTCATTTCACCTCAGAAGAACTTGACTTGAGATAAATAATCCATCACAATTCACTTTTTCAGAATTCACCTCATTGTGCTGCAGTTGCTTTAAAGCACAGTCTTGCAATCTCTCAATAGTCAGTTGAAGTTAAATTCAAGTTTTCCTGCACAAAAAATATCTTTCCTTTGCTTTTTGCCAAGAAGTTACTTTTTCTGTTGTTGAATCATACCTTTTTATAGTATGTTTAAAAAAAGATTCTTAATTGTCTGTAGTGAACGTTTGAATCTAAAAGCTGTTTTATTGTCCTTTTAAATGTCCCTATAATACTCAGGAGACTTGGAACGGTAGCAGCTTTAAAGCTTGAAGCCACGTTGTTCTGTTGAATTAGAGCGCAGGCGAGTGGACACTACTGTAGACTCACCTCCATCAATCTTGTTTGTTTAAGCAGCAATTGATGGTAATGGCAAAGACAGCCCTTCTGTCCAACTGGGCCTCCGCTGACTGAGTGGCAGCCCATTTGCCACGATCAGTGCTGCATTCACTGTGACTTAATGCAGCAGATAATGCGATATGTTGGGTGGCTTTCCCCAGGGAGCAACTGCGTGTTAAGACTAATTGGTCCCAACTGTCAGCGTGTTTCATCGTCTTACAGACTCCTTTTCTGCCTTTGAGTCACTTTTCTCCACCTGGGACTCGGGAGCAGCAACAGCGAGAACTACAGAGGAGAGTAAACGGATTCATATTGGGAAATAAAAGCACCGTTGTTTAAGAGCAATTTAGGATACAGTTTGTGTTCAAGAGAGAGATTCAGATGTTCATTTCATGAGTCTGTGAACTACTAAAAGAGTCTCTGATGAAATATTGATTAGCTATAGGGTGAGAAATTATTATTCTGAGGAACATTTGAGTTTTGATGCACCCCGACCTGCAGCAGTGCCCGTCTCCACATGCTGAACACTACTGTTGTGCATGTGTGCATTTCTGTGGCGCTTTCAGTAACTGATTCAGCGGCTGATATTGAGTGAATGTTACAGTCAATGACTCATGATATGGTTGGGAGGGAGCGCTGAGATGGAATGTAGGAAAAGAAACAACCAACCCCCGAGGGCTTGGAAAATATACTCAACCCTAATCCTCAGCAGAGAGGTACACAGCTCACCCATCCCCCGCAATTTCTTACCAAATCCCCCAACCTTGTAGTCCACCACCAGCCCTGTGTAAACTTGGCCTTTGTTTTCATTCTGCGGCATCAAGAGCCAATCAATTAAAACTGCTGCAATCAATATTTTTTATTTTAACAAAAGCTCATTGTGATGAATCCACAGATAATTAGCACCCGGGTCTTATGATCCACAAGTTTACTGCTTTGGTTCACGCTCAGCACTCTCATCAGTGACGCTTCCAGCTGCAGTAGGCAGATGTTTCCATTGGAGAAGCTTAGATAAACCCATCGCACACCACCTGTCCGTCACCAAATGGCAGACAGACAAAGAAAAGAGCTATAAAGCAAATGAATATTGGATTATAAATATTTGTAGACTCCAAATTCAGGCTTATTTTACACTGTACCAGATGCTGGATAACAACTGTTTGTTAACAAGTTCACTATATGTCATTGTTTGCTTTACGGCTAGCTCATGCTGCCCCCAATTGGAATTTTCTTTATGTTGAATCTGCAACATCTGATTTTAAAAAAACATTTAAAGTTGATATGGGGAACTTGAAAGTATTCACTCTTGTTGTTAATCCCGAGGGAAATATCTGGTTCTCTAGCTGCTAAATGCTCCACTGTGTTCACCAGCTAGTCGCTAATTCTGTCTGCTGTGTGGTGCTGGGAAGGTGGTATACAGTCCATCCACAGACCAAATATCTGAAAACGACACTATGAGAGCAGAGAGAGTGAACCAAAACAATGAAGTTGCCGACGGGAAACCAAAACAATGAGCTGAAAGACGCTATAAAGCTCTTTGCTATAGCGTTCTTATGTGATGGAAAACTGTAGGCAGATTCTGCACACATAGCAGATACAGCTCAAGCTCAGTTTGTGGGAATCACTTGTGACCTATGCCCCCCCCAGTTTAATAATAACCCTCAGACAGAAAAGTCCGTTAATTAGAGAAATACCACAGAGGCACTCTAGACAACTCTTGCTGAGCTCACCATTCTTCTTAAATACATCCAACAGCCCCTCCTCTGCACACTTATGAGCCATAAGCAGCTATACCAGAGCTTGTGGGATTTTCTGCACCATCGTATTTCCATCCTACATCCACAACTTAAACATCTCAATCCCCAACTGCCTACTCCCTGCTTGAAAAGTGAAACAGTTGTAGGCTCCTTGGCACTCTGAAGCATGGTGCTAGCCAGGGCTATCTGCTTAGACAGCTGTGGGTGGCACTCAGTCAGGTCTTTATTGTTGGAGCCAATTCCAACTCCTCAGATAATCATCTTTCACAAGTTTTTTTTGTTTTGAAGTAATACTTGCGGTTGCTTGTTTTCCACTTCTTGCTTGAAATGCAAATTGATGCCATGCCTGGATAGTGTGTCGACATTGGGGTTTGTTATTTGATACGCAGACGTCCGTCATGATCTATCACGTTGCACAAAATCACAGGCTTAATTAGGAAACTCAAATTATATCCATCCCTAAATGCTATGTTATTTAAAAGCCTTTGAACCAAGTTCCCGCTGTTTGCCTACTGTACAGTTAGAACTGGCTGAAAGCCTGGGAGGCATCCAATCCACAGAGAGGGCTTTCATTTACTCTCATCATGTACACACACAAATAGCCGTATAACCATAGTATGAGAGAGTTGCCATTCACTCACTCCGTATATTGACTGTGTTTTTTCATGGTCAACCTCCTTTTTAAGTTTGACGTAATCTTTAGTACTAGAATGCTGTAAACATGGTAGTACTCAGCCAGACAACATAATCTAGCACAGTTCTAATATGTAATCCTATGGAAATGTCTCTACCTTCTTTACTTTTCCTCCCTGTCAAACTTCCATTAGACATGCAACGCTTCCCATGAGGTTCTGTAGCCTTGCGATATTTGTCAGCGAACTATTCATCGGGAAAGTATGTAGGTCAACCTGCTTTGCTCTTTATCTAAAGCCATGCAGATATGTGGCAATATGATGAATATTTCATATCTGTACAATCAGTGATGGTTGTCATCGTGTTTAGAAGGCTTAGTAGTCTAAAAGGCAGTCTAAGAGGGGAGGGGAAGAGGCTTGGTATGCAGGAACTAATCAAATCTTCTGTACATGTGAGGTTTTTCTTTAGCTCTAAATCCCTATGTAAACTTCTGTCATGTGCGTCAGTAATCATGCCATGCATGTTGCTAACAGAGCAGTAGATGCAACATGGCGGCCCCGTCCGATGGATTGTTGCTTTTTTATAACGTGTTGCCTGGACACAGTTGATCCTTTCGCTCACTGTAATCCATTTTCTGTTGTTTTTTTTGTCAGTAAGCACGAAATGACGTGCCTGTGCGTTATATCACATGTCCAGTTTACATGCTGCGGTATATTACACCGCACAATGTCACAGGCTCTGAGCTCAAAATAGGTGTGCAGAGTTAATGAATTAGACATTAGACAGAGGTAATGAATCACACACTTTTATAGGATTGTGGTTTACTTTCCAGAGTTGCGCTGTGTCAGCAAAATGTGCTTTTACAACAAGAAACAGACTGGTTCTCACTTTCTTTAAAAAATAAATGCCATAAAATCTTTCTTTAATGGTTCAAAGTTGTTGTTTTTGCTCTTTCTCTGTCTGCCCTACAATGACTCATACTTTATTGTGAGTGTCTGGCAATTATCACTGTGTGCCGACGATATCAATCATTTATTGTCAAAAGAAAATAAATGTCTGAGAGATGTCCTGAGAGAAATTGAGTGTTTTTGAGGATGAGAAGTGAATAGGAGAAAGGAACGTTTCCTTGCGGCTTCTCTTCCAGTCAACTTCGTCTGTCTCACAGCTGATGTCTTCGTTGCAGGAGATCAGAACAGCTCCACTGTGTGTCTCTCGTCTGCACACACATGCTGTAACGCTCCCCTCCGTTGCACTCTTTAATTCTCTGTAAATTCCACCAGTGAGTGAAGGGACTTGGTGTGTTGTGTTGTGCATGTGTGCATTCCTGCCTCTGGTAGCCTGAACATCTCATCACATGTGAGGAGTACATGCTTGGAGTAGAGGGACAAAAGACCAACAGAGGAAAAAGATGAAGAAAGAGGGAAAAATAGGACGAGGTGAAAGCAGTGATTGTACCAGAGTGTGGCTCTGAGCGGTCGGCTGATGACGTGAAGCGCTGCACACACATCTGGAACAGCTTGTGCAGCTGCACCTGAAGAGAAGGGCTCCTCCACAAAGCCTCTGCCGGCACTTTCTCTATGTCCCTCGCGCTCTTTTTTTCTTTTTTCTCTTGCTGTCTCTAAATCTTTCTCTCTCTGGTCTCCGCCTGCCCGAGCGCTGGAATGGTCACCCGCTGAGCATCAGCAATGAAGAGCGAGTGAACCGAAGCAAAAGAGAAGAGGAGAGAGCAGGCACAAGAGGACAGTTACATGGGAAGTAATTATTGGGCATGAGGTAGGAGAGAGAAGTTGACAACATTAGTACGAGTGCAAGTGAAGAAGAGAGGCAGAGAGGGGATTAAAAAGCCGGAATGCGCTGACACTGGAGACCTGAGTTTCTGTTTGCATTTGGCACAGCACGTCCTGTCACTCCACACATACACCAATTTACCAGCACACACACACACACACTTACACACACTGTTTGCTTTGGAGGATGATCCCAGGAGGCCACGCCAGGAGAAGAGAACACCTTCCAAGGATCTGTTAACCCCCCCCCACCCCTCACCCTCATTTCGCCTTCCCAAAAGTGCCCTCCCTCTGGCCCTCTCAGCCTACCTGCACCAGTCACAACACGCTGGAGCTGGAGAATCACAGAGTCACACTCACTGAGAGCTGAGAAACCCTGGATTGCCCACGGGACACCGCTGCAGTCACACTGGCTGAGAAAGACTGAGGAGTTTTACTGATCCGCTGACCTGCTGCAGGATGTCCAAAGCCTCCAGGCTTGCCCGGCCCGGATCCAAGCTGCCCTCACCCAGGAAGGAATGCCCTGGCACGGCCGGTCGAGCCAGGGTGCTGAGCGTTGGGGAAAAGCTGATGAGGGCAGGTAGCGATGGTATCCTGAGCAGACAGAAGTCTTTAAAGGTCGCTGTGCCACAGGACAAAGCACAGAGCGAGACTCAGGCCCCCAGCCAGAGTCCAGGTGAGAAGGGCCAAAATATGGAAGTGGTCCCTCCCAAGAGCAGGATCAGCCCACCCAAAGCCTCAAGTCAGCAGCAAGGCTCGGTGCACAGTAAGTAATGAACTTCATAATCTGAATGCCAACTGGTCTCCAATGATCTCTGGATCTACATGTTTCGCATGATCAGTTCACACAATTCAATTCAATTGCATGTTTAGAGTGCATAAACAGATTTCAGTTCTTCAGTTGTGCCCTCTTTCTACTTGTCTGGCATACTTTGTTGGTGAGACCAGCATGCAGGGGATTAGACTTGTTCTGCTTGTTGTGTGTCCCCTCTAATGCGAGTTCATTGTGCTGTTTACAGTATTGATTAGATCTTCCCGGTTTATCTATGATGTCCTTCCGGCCCTGTGGCATAGGATGGGATGCTCATGTCAAACATCCACAATTAACACACATTCAGAGAAAAAAATAGCACTGCCTTAAAAAAACAAAAAACAAGGCTCTGCTGGAGGGGGGGGGGGGGGGGGGGGGGAGGCATGTTGCTGCAGATACCAATGAGAAGTTGATCCAGGATATCCAGTTTGAGTAATACATCCTTGAGTTTGGCACAGATATATTGCACGGCAGTTTATACTATGTGACAAGATTTGACAATCTCGACAAGTTATTGCAGTGGCAGTCATTTTTGCTGGATGGTCCTGCATTTCCCCAGAACCCTGTTGTGCCAATGCATCGGTCTCATTGAAATGAAAGAGGACGCTTACCTTTGGACACAGTGCTCTTGTCGGTGAGAAAGCGGCCTTGATATAAGAGGGAGGAATGACTGCTCATGAAATCTCTGTCCCTATCCCCCAGCCTGTCTCTGTGGGGTGCAGATTAAGAAATGGGGGGGCAAGAGGTTGAGGAAAGTGGTCTTATCATTCCCTTTTGGGCTTCTCACCAGATTCCCAACTCTGCAGGGTGCCAGCTTTCATGGTTTTGTTAGGTCACAGTCTTCTCACACTCTTAAAGGCCGACTTGACCAAGATTGTTCAGAGGATGAATTTGTGTACTCGGCATATACTGTTAGCAGCTGTTAAGAGTCTGATTGACAGACCATTTTTTTTTCCCACCTGGTTAAAATGTTACCTGTCAATCACTCTTGAATCACACTCGACTATTCATCTTGTATTCAAAGACATCAGTGGGGCAGTGTAAGGGGGGGGTAGGTGTGGGGGTGACGTAGATGTAGGCAACAGGGGTGAGTCAAGTTAAAGAGTGACAGAAGGAGGTCAGGAATGTGAGCAGGGCATGCTGGGAAATCAGCTGTGTCTTCGTGTGAATCCCTCCCTGCAGTAAAGACAGGTTATGGGTTATAAGGGGGCAAGTTTGTACTGGAAACCAGATGTTCTTGTCTGTGTAACTTCCAGTCTCTTCTTTACACAAATAAAGTCTTTCTGCAGAGGTGACTCACTTCTCAGGGGTTAGGGTCAGCTGCCAGTTCATCTGGTCCTAAAAGTGTGTTGAAACAACACTGATGGAGTTAGGTATACTCTACTTCAATAAAGAATATGAAATTGGACCTAAACATTTTTATGGAACATACGTTTTCGTTTGGGGACATGGAAAGTAATCCAACCCCTCTTTTTATAGTCTACACCTATAAATCCTTCTCCTTTTTGTCTTCTTTTCTCATGTCTTCCCTCGCTCATGTGTTTCTTTGTCTTTCTTCTCTAACACCCTCTCCACTTTTGTTTCTCTCCGTGTCTTTCTCCTCTTCATTCCTTTTCTTCCTGTCATGTTTTGACAGCGCAGTTGAATCGGTTATTGAAAGATGCCATCGCCGCCTCTACGCTCACACATGCAGACCATCAAAAAGAATAAATGAACTATCTGTATTCTCTGAATTTCTCCTCTGTCCCAATGTGCGTTTTCAAGTGCGAGTTTGTCCTCGGAGACTGCGAGAACTTTGTACATTTCTTGGTATGGACAGTAACTTTGAAGTTCCACATTAAAGAAGGCAGAGCTCCAACAGTCCAGTCGTGTAGAAAGCAGCTATACAGTAGACTGATTCCACAGCCCTTTGATATATAACACTTGCATGGTCTCACTTTGGGGAACTGCTGTTGGCTACATGGAGCCATGTGCTGCGTAAGTATTTGGATTTTAAATAGGCCAGCATTATTAAATACCCTTTCACTGCAGGCTAATGGGCAGCTCATCATATTCCCTATCCACTTATGGCTTGTATACAAACAAGGCTGGTTAATGTGGGGGGTTTGGACCGTGCCAGCCTCAGCTCCCCAGCTAATGCCCGTTACAGGGCTTGATGGAAGCTAAAGCACAGACCCACAGGGTCAGACAGAGCTGATGCACACCACAGTGGCAGACCATAAATGCGTGCGACAGGTGACATTTCCACTGTGTGAATGCTTCAGAGCTGACTGCTGCTCGCCAAAGGGCCCAATTTCAGCCTTAAAGTGGCAGCTTCCACCAAGACCGAAATCCATTTGACATGTTTTGTCCAGAGAGGATATTATACAAGTCTCAAGTACAAGTTCAAGTTCTTTTGATACTGTGACATTGCATCAAATGAAGGCTCAGAAACATTTTTGCCTTACTGTTTAAGGCATCTCTCATTCTGGATGTACATCGATATGTATTCTTCATTTATTATTATTTACACGACATGGCAACACCATGTGGACACCCAAACATCACACCCATATGTGAACATCTCATTCCAAAACCGCAACAGCCTCCACCCTTTCAGGCTTTCAACAAGATTGGAAATCTGGCCGCAGTGATCTGGTTCCATTTAGCAACAAGAGCGTCGGGCACTGATGTTTACTGATAAGGCCTGGCTTGCAAAATTATTTTCAAAGTTGAAGGATGGGTTTGAGGTCAGGGCTCTGTGCAGCCCTGACAAGTTCTTTCACACCAAAGTCTGAAAACTGTTTATTTATAGAACATGCTTTGTGAACAGGTCCTGTTTGTCCACATACTTCTGGTCTTATCTTTTCTTTGCTTGTACACAATGCAAATCAGTGTCCATTCAGAGATAATAAAGCAATATTGTAATTTTCCTCTGCATACGAGCAGAAGAGTTAAGTGAATGCACTTTGTAATGTTATATTAGGCTATGTCATGGATGGTTGTGGATGTTGTTTTGATATCCTTTTTGTGCTCTCTGTGCAAAGCAAATTCCCCTTGGGGAAATTAAATCTTCATTCAATGCATGCTATACAGCAATGTCTACCTACATTTAGCCAACATTAGCCACAATAAGCTACTGTTCCAGTAAGGTTGTACTGGCAAAACCCCTGAGGTTATTGAAGGGAGGAATGTTGGGTTGTATTGTTCATCATCAAGAGGAAGAATGTTTATTTCTTCTCTAAAGTTCTGGAAAGACTTTGACTTAACCTCTCTCTGGCTCTTCTACCGATCTTTGCTATCTCCAGTCCTCCCAGACGCTTTTCTCTCTTTGTGTCTAAATCAACTTGAAAGTATTTCACCGCTTGTGTAACCGTACGGGTCCTTTGATCCCACGTCCCATCCTGCACGGATTTGTTTTCTGAAGATAAAGTCACCACTCAGATTTTTATGTCCTCACATTTTGCTGATTGAGATGGTGAGTCAATAAAAGAGACGGAACACGGCAAGATTTGTTACCACTCAAGTATGTGCGGAGTTGCTTCAGCCTGTTCACGAGGGATGGAGGTTACTGAGGTTTTTTCCTCAGTGTTGCCCCAGGTGTAATAATGTACATGTGTACTTCTACCTGTTGACGACAGCGTTAACAGTGTTGGCAGGAGAAGTGTTACATGCTTCTACATGCTCTCTGTAAAAAAAAAAAAAAAAAACACTGTCAGTTTTGCTCAAACGCTCACTGTTCATAGCCTGAGTGGCGTGTAGTCATGACAGACTTTTTCCGCAGATGCTGCCTTACTTCCTTTTTGAAAAAAAGTTCAAAAAAATCAGCTTAGTGTAACGGGAATGAGTCTGAGGATTGGGATGTGATCACCCATTTCTTTGACATTGAAGCCAAGAGTAGGGATTACATTAATTGCAGCCTCTCGTGACTCTTTAAACCCCCAGTTGTCTCTCTGGGTTTTTTTTTCTTTCTTGACAACTATGTGGCGGAAGCAAGAATTATAAAGATTACAAAATACTTCCCCCACTAAAAACGCATGTGTGATCCTGATTCTTCAGAAATCCATTTTAAGTACCTTTTTTCTTTTTTTTTTGCACATATCTGTTACACAATTGAATTGTTTAAAGGTTTCTGACACACTGTGCATTGTCCTCAAAGTGCTTTTGTGCTTCCTTTTTTTTTTGTAATTGAGCTGACAAGCATGTAAGTAGGGTTTGATATTAAGCAACCCCCCCCCCCCTCATTATGAATCGAGCAATTACAAACTTTCACTGTATGGATTCACATGATATACTCAGCATTATGTCAATCTGTTCTTTTTCCTTTGTATATTAAATTCTTCACACCTGTTGCAAGAGAAGATTTACCGGACTGTCTCATTAACTATCTGATGAGAAATAGAAGCACAAAATAATAACTTTTGAAATATCAGTCTCTGAACAGGGCGACAACATTTATTATCCATCAGTTCCTCTAACCTTAATTTATTTTGGTTAAGGTTATGGCAATAAGTCTGTCTTAGAAAGTGTTTAAAGAACATTTTCTCCAAATGCCACAAGAGAGGAAGTAACAATGTCTCGATGCTTTCGCAGCTGTGGAAGACAACTCACCTTTGTTGCTTGTCAATAATTACCTGATGCCCGGAGATAAGTCCAGTGAGTCATTAAGAAAGCAGAGTAGGTGAGTTAATGGTGTGTTCATGGTCTTGGGGTGTTTGTTCAGAAAATGACTGCATGTGACTCATCCCCCAAACAGAAACAGACAATGATCGGGCCACTGAGCAAGAAGAAAGAACTTTGGTTATGTGACTACTCATGAGTGTGTATTGTCAATCCCCCTGTTGTCTCTGCTGTGTTTTTCTTTGCGGGTGTATCTCGGGGTAATGTTGCTTCTTCCTGATTCCTGAGGCTGTGCGGCTCTCAGAGAGAGACAGCAGAGGGGGATTGGTTTTCGCTCCGTGTCAGATTAAGGATAAAACAAAAGCCTTAATCTCTGCGATGTCTTCTATTCCCAAAGTTTTCACTTATTGAAGTCAAACATTTACAGGTCTACATCTTTTATATATTTTCTTTCCGGTGTGGCTCATTAGTTTGAGCTTGATTACACAGCGAAGTCTTCAAAGCTAATACTGCTAATGTGGCATGACATTCCTTCAAACCAGACATTTTACTACTAGATAGTTTTTTTTTCAATTAAATGTAGGCTAATGCATGTGTGTGTTCTAGCCTTAAGCATAAATGTGGTTAATTCACCCAACTGAGGGGTGTAAGCGGATGTAAGGCCTCCCTCAGGGTTTCCTCTCAAAGAGTCGACAGTGTAATCAATATATCTCCACCTCCCCTCTTACACCCTTTTCCCTTCAGGCAAACATGATGTGGTATGTGTGTGTGTATGTCTGACTGGCTGGTCTGTCTGTGGGTATTAGTGAATGTGCACAAAAATGGTTGTATGCATAAACTGTAGAATATTTATCTCTGTAGTTCAGCCTTTTCAAATTGAATCTCCCGCTGTGTTTATTTCTTTCACGTCGACATGTTGTTTCAGGGGACTGGATTTTTCATTAATATTTAGTGTTGTTGGTGGTACCCATCTGTGAGAATATTTGGTTGAGGTCATTAAAATAATGTTGTGTACATGTAGCATACAGATTAAGGGATATTTTCTACCAGAAATGAATTCAAGGTTAAGTGAAATGAAAGGAACAGTTTGACATTTTGGAAAATGTACCAATTCACATTTTCGCAGTGTTTTGGACAAAAGAGAAGCGCTACGTGTGTTGAAGCCAGGAGACGATTGGTGTAGCTAGCATAAAGGCAAAATAAGGCTGCCATTAAATCTAAAGGCTCACATTTTATCTCGTTTATTTTAATGCACACACAAACAAACCAAAAGCAGAAGGAAACCAACAAAATGTAAAAATAAGTTTTGTTTTTCTTAGTTACCTTACGATGCCAACAAGACTG